>NC_083596.1:16982254-17134754 GCF_027579695.1 Neoarius graeffei | reverse complement strand
ACCGTAGGTGTGAATGGTTGTTAGTCTCTATGTATCAGCCCTGCAGTAACCCGGCGACTTGTCCATGTATCCCATAGTTAGCTGTACAGGATAAGCGGCGACAGATAATGGATGGATAGATTAATTAATAAGATGGATAATTTTTCCACCTCCATCAGTAATAATTACTTTAACATAATTTCAACCCGGGCAGCACGGCGGTGTAGTGGTTAGCGCTGTTGCCTCACAGCAAGAAGGTCCGGGTTCGAGCCCTGTGGCCGGCGAGGGCCTTTCTGTGCGGAGTTTGCATGTTCTCCCCGTGTCCGCGTGAGTTTCCTCCGGGTGCTCCGGTTTCCCCCACAGTCCAAAGACATGCAGGTTAGGTTAACTGGTGACTCTAAATTGACCGTAGGTGTGAATGTGAGTGTGAATGGTTGTCTGTGTCTATGTGTCAGCCCTGTGATGACCTGGCGACTTGTCTAGGGTGTACCCCGCCTTTCGCCCGTAGTCAGCTGGGATAGGCTCCAGCTTGCCTGCGACCCTGTAGAACAGGATAAAGCGGCTAGAGATAATGAGATGAGATAATTTCAACACAAAGTTGACTATTTAAAAAAATAAACAGAAATTAAAAAAGGATCCTCTAGTAAGCTCATCAACTAGACGAGAACAGATTTGACCTCGTACAGTAGCGTTTGACAAACTGATTATCTTATCTCATGGAAAGTGCCACTTTCTTTTTCCTAATCTTTTTAATGTCAGTAGTAGAAAAAAAAAATTTGTATGCATGAACGGTCGTAATGCCCTTTGTGATTTGGCAGGCCACAAGGGCATTATCATTATCATGCACAGTGTTTTAAAACATATTTATTACCTCCAGTTGGAAGAATATAAGTTTTTCTCTGGCTCAAATAATGGATGCTTTAAATATATATAAACAAACTAATATTAGTTTGTGAGGACAGGAAATGCCAAACTATACATGTCAAACTATTCAACTTTTTTTCTTCTTCTTTTTTTTTGGAGTTTAGAAGGTCGTGCTTTAGGGATAAGGTCACTGTTAACATCATCACCTGTGTGATGTGATTATTTTAGACTCTTTATTTATACAACAGTCCTTTTTTTAATCATGTCAGTGATAGGAAATGTTAAAGGAGAACTGAATTCATTTTTAAACTTGCTTTATTTCTTAATTAACGTGTTATTCAATTACGTTTTCGGTTTTAGTAACCTTATATCGTGACTCGTATTGGCAACTAATTGCAATTAAATATTATACTTATCGGCCTGGTGGCACGGTGGTGTAGTGGTTAGCACTGTCGCCTCACAGCAAGAAGGTCCGGGTTCGAGCCCCGTGGCCGGCGAGGGCCTTTCTGTGCGGAGTTTGCATGTTCTCCCCGTGTCCGCGTGGGTTTCCTCCGGGTGCTCCGGTTTCTCCCACAGTCCAAAGACATGCAGGTTAGGTTAACTGGTGACTCTAAATTGACTGTAGGTGTGAATGTGAGTGTGAATGGTTGTCTGTGTCTATGTGTCAGCCCTGTGATGACCTGGCGACTTGTCCAGGGTGTACCCCGCCTTTCGCCCGTAGTCAGCTGGGATAGGCTCCAGCTTGCCTGCGACCCTGTAGAACAGGATAAAGCGGCTAGAGATAATGAGATGAGATGAGACTTATCGGCCTGTTCGGTGTTTAGCCATGTTGAATTTAGTTCATTTGGTCCACGGCAGGCGTCGCTTATCTGCGCGATCTTCACGAGACTTGTGCGAGACTTTGAAACGTGAAGTGTCAGCCACGTGCCAGCGCCGCCATTTTGAAAACTGTTTTCCAAACGAAATATTGCACAAAAACGAGTTTAAATGACGATTACTGGCTACTTTTTTTTTTTCAAACTTTCCTGATTGCTAACAAAACACACAAAACGTCCGGCTTGATTACGTCAGCATTCGAAAGAGGGCGCGCACGTCTTTTGACAACATTGGCAGATGTCGGTCGCTTTGATTTCCACTGTACGTTTTACTTCCGTCCTATGATGTCTTGTACAGGTCATTGCTTTGCCATATGGACTGATTACATAGCATATTTCAAACACTCCTAACTTGCTATAGCAGTGACAAAATAGCGATCAAAAATGCATTCCGATACTTAATAAAATGAGATAAATAGAATTTTGATCATAAAAAATTTGCCTTCAGTTCTCCTTTAATATTCATCATGACTCAGCACGGGGGCATTTATATTAATTTATCCACTCCTGTCCGTATACATGATATTAATTCAAAAAGCAGCTAATTCCTCGGCTTGCATCAACAATCAACACTTCAAAACAATTAGAGAGTTAATTAATAGTCAGGTAAACTGCGTATTGTATTGTCTTTCAGTAGAGCAAAGCAGCAGTAGAGGAATATTTCATCATTCTGTTGTATATGTAGGCCTGCGCCACCGAATCAGATCCTGGTGTGTTATGATTGCCACACAGCTCTATCCAAGGCAATTATTAACACGAGACAAACAGACTTAAAAGAGAGGTTATTAAGTGGTGAGTGTGTGTTGTAAGAGGGTGTTGGCTCCATGTAGGAGCCTACTACACTTATCTCTCTCTCTGTCTCTCTCTCTCTCTCACACACACACACAACTGGTGTTCAAAGATGATTTGTTGCTCAAATCTACATCCAGTATTTTAATATTAACCAGTGTGTCAACTCAGTGCACAAACTACAAACTCCACAACACACCCAGTAAAAGAAATCATGGTAAACACATAGTGTGTGTGTGTGTGTGCGCGCAGCTTAGCTTGGTGCTATTTTTGCTTTCTGGCCTTCATCTATAATTGCAGTCACTCACATACCCATTGGTGGTAATGTTAACACACACACACACACACACACACACACACTTTATAGTATTTA
This sequence comes from Neoarius graeffei, assembly GCF_027579695.1. Taxonomy (NCBI): domain Eukaryota; kingdom Metazoa; phylum Chordata; class Actinopteri; order Siluriformes; family Ariidae; genus Neoarius; species Neoarius graeffei. The sequence goes on along the minus strand of NC_083596.1, from coordinate 17,131,874 downwards.
GACATGCACTGAAAGATTAAGCAGATAACAGACAAAACAAAACCAATGAGACAAAACGGATTTCAGTTCTCTTTTTTTTTTTTAATTAGAAAAGGGACTTTTTCATTGGAATTTAAAGGGGACATGCCATGGAATTCATCTCATCTCATCTCATCTCATTATCTCTAGCCGCTTTATCCTGTTCTACAGGGTCGCAGGCAAGCTGGAGCCTATCCCAGGTGACTACGGGCGAAAGGCGGGGTACACCCTGGACAAGTCGCCAGGTCATCACAGGGCTGACACATAGACACAGACAACCATTCACACTCACGTTCACACCTATGGTCAATTTAGAGTCACCAGTTAACCTAACCTGCATGTCTTTGGACTGTGGGGGAAACCGGAGCACCCGGAGGAAACCCACACGGACACGGGGAGAACATGCAAACTCCACACAGAAAGGCCCTCGCCGGCCACGGGGCTCGAACCCAGGACCTTCTTGCTGTGAGGCGACAGCGCTAACCACTACACCACCGTGCCACCCCGCCATGGAATTTATTATTATTATTCATAAAATACCCTGCAAAAAATTGAAAACTGAATTTGAGAAGAAAATTACTTAACACTAGTGAAATTATCTTTCTGCACGGACAGATATTTGTACTTGATAAGACATCTTATGGGGCTTTTCCACTACCAACGCGGCTGAGTTGGGCTGAGTCGAGCTGAGTGGGGCTGTTGGAGTTGCATTTCGACTACAACCGCGCTGAACCATGCTGGCTGGAAGTGGGTGGACACATTGGGTGGAGTTAGCGAAAGTGGGTGGACGTCATGTGATGTCGTTAGGCGGCGCAAACAGTGACATCAGTGAGCTTTTAAGCGGTAGTCTCACGACCCGGATAGTAAACAATAAACATGGAGGACATGGAGTCGTTAGTGTTGCTGTCTTGGTGCTGTGGCTTGTTGTCACCGACAACGCCAACAGATACTGGCAAGAGCGTATAGATGAGGCGAGGCGCATAAGGCTTCGTAATTCTTCTTCTTCCGGGTTTACGGTGTTTACAGGTCCCAGCGTGCTCGCAGGGCGTGTGTGGGCATGTGAGGACACTCCTCCTCACCAATCAGTGCACAGGGGAGTGTCTGCTCACGCCCCTAGCCCCACTCGGCTTGGTTTGGCTCACTTCAGCCCCACTCCAAAACCGTGCGAGTTTTGGGTGCTGAGTAGGGCTGAAGTGAGCTCAGTCGTGCTGCTCTGAGGTAGTCAAAACGGCAGCCGTGTTGGGCTGAAGTGAGCTGAAAAAGGGTAGTGGAAAAGGCCCATTAGAATAAATTGGTTGCAATCTAGAACTCCAGGTTTAACAATCTCAGAATTGGTGTCTTGTATTCTTCTAATAGAAAATGCGAGATCGTTTCAACTATTTTCAAGATATTTTCACTTGCTAAGATGCCATTTTTTGCAGTGTAAGAAATGTCAGTGTGACATGGGGATGTACTGGGCCTTTCAAAATGGACTGTGACTTTCCCAGTCTGTAATGGCCATAGAAAGAAAATAGGCGGCGAGAACACAGTGGCGAGTTTCCCAAAAGCAGCGTAGCACAAAGGTCATTGTTAAATGGTCGAGCGAGCAGCACAATGAACACTCTCTCTCTTAGTTAAGATGCTCTTAGCGTTAAGAGGCTTTTGGGAAACCCACCACAATCCGGTTAGAAAAGTGTCTTTTTCTGACGTAGAAACCTCCCTCATTAAAGTGCTAGTCTAACGAAAATGACATCATAAAATCCCAGGTTCTCTGTGTGTGAGATGCTCAAATAGGTTGTACAGTTCACTGATTGATTAAAAAAAAAGGTTTGAATTTTTTTTTTCGTCTGAATTCTGTTCCAAAGATCAATAAAAGCTTGTCCACCATTAGATCGTAGCGATTTATTGGTCATGGCGCCCACATGTGTGACGTCATATGCGCTACTGCCTTCTTTTGGAAAGCTCTCTACCAGAGGTGGACAGTAACCGAGTACATTTACTTGAGTACTGTACTTAAGTACACTTTTTGAGTGTCTGTACTTTACTTGTGTACTAATTTTTTTTGGAAACTTCTGACTTTAACTTCACTACATTTGAAAGGCAAATATCGTACTTTTCACTCCACTACATTTCTATCAAGGTCCTCGTTACTCGTTACTATGAAGCAGCTTTGAAAGTGGATGTTTTTTTTTTCTTTTTTTTCTAAAACGTGATGGTTTTTTCGCAGGTGACACTGAGACAGACTATCAGTAATCACTAGGGTCACGGCACGTCCATAGACTGTATAAAATCAAGATCGATGATTTCTCAGCAGCGTTATTTGAACACGATCAGTTGATGGCAGAATGGAAGGAGGCGGTTCTTCTGGGGAACGCACACACTCATGGCTTTACCTAGAACCCATGTTTCAGTTTTCTGAAAGGATTAAAGATGCATTTCGTTTTAAATGTTTGCTTTGTTTGCCAAAAACGAACCACATCACAGCCTACAAAAACTCGCCGTCCAACCTGCAGAAGCATATTGAGGTCTGTAAACGTTTTATTCCAAGAGAAAGCTTGCAATGAAGTTTTATGTGCTTTTAGAGCTAGCGATAATGTTGCAATAGCTATGCAGTCTGGTTAGTCAAATGACTTTCTATGGATTTGCCTGCCAAGTTGTCGTAGCCTTGTCCACAGCTAACAATAACACGTAGCTAGTTAACTTGGACGCTGTTAGTTAGCATGTAAAAACGGAGTTACGCTAACATGAATAACGTTAACTTACCTGAAGTCCTTTCAGAAATATGTTTTAGCATAATCTTGCAAAATAAACAGAATGTAGAAATCTTTCTTATCCAGTAGCGTTAGCTACCCAATATGATTTTGAGTTTGAAAAGAGTTTGCTAGCATGTCAGGTGGAGTTTCACTGACTAGCTAGCTTAACGTTAAACCACCATGATGGCACAGCATGCGTTCATTTTGTGAATTCACATTTCTGTCCTTGGTAACGGCGTTAGGTTTTGTAAGCGTTGTGGCAATAATACAACAATGCGTTGACAGAAAATGTACTTTTAATACTTAAGTATTTTTAAAAGCAAGTACTTCAGTACCTTAACTTAAGTACAAATTTGACTGGACAACGTTCACTTGTATCAGAGTAACATTTGACCAGTGGGATCTGTACTTTGACTTAAAGGTCAACTAAGTTAAAAAAAATTAACTTTCATAATATGTTTATTCTGGGCGGCACGGTGGTGTAGTGGTTAGCGCTGTCGCCTCACAGCAAGAAGGTCCTGGGTTCGAGCCCCGGGGCCGGCGAGGGCCTTTCTGTGTGGAGTTTGCATGCTCTCCCCGTGTCCGCGTGGGTTTCCTCCGGGTGCTCCGGTTTCCCCCACAGTCCAAAGACATGCAGGTTAGGTTAACTGGTGACTCTAAATTGACCGTAGGTGTGAATGGTTGTCTGTGTCTATGTGTCAGCCCTGTGATGACCTGGTGACTTGTCCAGGGTGTACCCCGCCTTTCGCCCATAGTCAGCTGGGATAGGCTCCAGCTTGCCTGCGACCCTGTAGAAGGATAAAGCGGCTACAGATAATGAGATGAGATGTTTATTCTTACCTAAAAACACAAAACCCGACTTGGAAGTAAAGCAAGGAAGTTGTTCTTCTCAAAATCGTATATTTTTCGTGAAGTTACAAAATATCCCGTTCTGATTGGACAACAGGTGATGACGTATGTTTCAGAATACAATGCAGAAAGTACCTGAAGAACTCCCTGCAGTTTTTGTGGAAATGATCGATAAGGATCGAAATAAAAGGGACACATTGTGTTGTGCATTGTTTTCCATAGTGTTTCACAACAGGTAATACGCCCCGAATATGTCCTGCGTCATGCTTTTTCATTTTTTTTTTTATCAGGTAGGGTAGGGTACATAAGTGACGCACATGCGAGTAGAACATTTGTGAGGTGGTGAGTGATTGAGCTGAACGACATGGCATCCAATTCCAGCGATATATCCGACCAAGATGGGCCGAGGAGAGGTGTCATCACTACTGTAGTAAAATAATAATAAAACCACACACAAAGTAAATTCACAAAGTACATTGAATAATGGTTGGAATTCCAAATGACATATTATTAATGAAGGCACATTCTTGACATTTCTTTGCTCTACAGGAAATTCAGACATACTGCATATCGGCAGCTGGCTAGATGGTGCTGGGAGTACCTAGGCCGTCATGTTCGCGTTCCACTGCCGTCCTGTGCAGTCACAAAGATCCGGGAGACATTCCCATCCACTGAATATACAGGTTTCCAGGATGTGGTGTAATGTGGCAAATAAAGACGCTTGAATGTATACTTGAATCAGATTTATTTGTTCTAATGCATTTGTTAACCCTATAACAAAGACAAACCAGAGGTCCAAAGACCTGGGAAAAGGATTCACACAGCAATCCTTCCCAATCCAGTGTGGATACATTATATGTCCATAATCAACACTAACACTTGCCTGAAATAACCTCAGCAATGATAACAAAAAAAAAAAAAATAATAATAATAATAATAATATGTATGGTGTTGAAACAGAACTGAAAAAGTTTTCAAAGACCCAAAAAGGCACAAGATCATACATGACACACATTTGCCCATCAAAAGTTTCTCTGATGTGTACATACAGCACAATACAATCATTTTTTGGAAAATCGGCTGTGATGGCATCGGATTATCTCCTCTTTGGGGGGGTACACTAGCCTGGGCCCGCCTATCCTAAGCGTGACGCAACACGAGGGCCTGTTCCGAGCTTAGTCTGGCCAGGCAGGCTATCTACAGCATTTCCAAGCTCCTGAAAAATCGGGAACCAATCAACTTTGAGCATCTCCAACGGCCCTGGGTAGAGGCGTGTTCAAGGCACTGACGTAGTAGAACTGCGACCGGAAGCCATAGATTGTTTACAGCGGTAGATGCTGTATTGAAAGCATTCAACGGGAAGTTCTCATTGAAAACGGAGCAAAGAGCAGCCCTGGAGGTATTTATTGAAAGGAAGGACGTTTTCGCCTTGCTCCCGACCGGCTTTGGTAAGAGTTTAATCTACCAGTTACTCAAGCAGTTTCTGTCGCGTCACATACGTCAGAGGAAAGAGTGATGTGATTGGTTTAAGCTTCGTCACAGCCTTTTCTGGCTTCGACCAGTAGCAAACTGAGGCATTTCAGGGAGGCGGGTCAACCACGGGCTCTGGGAAACGGTTTGGCTTAATAGCTTGGCCAGACCAAATGCTCGGAGAGCTTTGAAGTCGCGTTAGCCAGGCTAGGGGTACACATGGCCGCTGCTCAAAGGTGGTGGTGATGGCTGCCTCTCTGGTGGTGAAGTGTCAAAGTCTTGCTCCGATACATCAGCCATGAGTTCCTCAACATAGGCTACACACATTAAAAAAACGTGTCAAACATTCAAAAGAAGATTACTGCTTTTAGTTTTGGTGGGCTGTCTGTTTTGTAACACTAGGTAAAGCGTTTTACAAATCAGTGCAAAGCCAATATGTGACAAATGTATGCAGGGGCGCCGCCAGAAATTTTGGGCCCCCCAACTTTGCCCACCCTCGTCACAATTGCACTATTGTCATTATTTGACTTTTGATAGCCCATGGACCTTGAGTTTGTGACTTTGTTATTACATTTTATGTATTAACACGTAACCATGTCAAACACTTGACTGGTGTCCATTATTAGCAACACTTTAATCTAGCAAACTGTATATGGCGCTCGCTCATTAAAAACTTCAATCCTAAAGCATTTATGGGTTGTATTGCTGCTTACCTCCTTCTCCAAAGGGGGGGGGGGGGGGGGTGTTCAGTGGTTTGGTAGGGCGGAGGTCCCCCTGAGGCTGAATCTATGCATATTTAGGGCACCCCATTAGTTATGAAACTGGTTATTAGCACTAGTTATTAGCACCAGCATAGCGTAATATTTCATCTTGTTTATCGCACAAGTCAGTTCAGTTATTAAAATGGAAAAAAATGTCACTGTACAAACTGTAAAAGTGTTCTCTTGATAGGCTAATCCAACCACGTTCATACTGTTCATTTACCATTCGCTAATATTTTGAACACACATGTGAGCGATAGCTACCTTTCTTTGGGAAAAACTGAGTGACCAGTTGCCTGCCTCTCCGGTCCCTCTCAGCTTTCAGCTGCCTTTCTTTACGTTTTTGACAGCCACTCTTCATATTTAGCGATCATAGACTGTACGCACTCCACTGCTGGCTGGCTGGCTGCTGCACCGCGACACAGCAGCAAGTAGCGTTGCACTGATCAGCACACAGATTTAATGCATCGCGCTTCTACCAGAACTGGACCGTACCATTTTGCAAAAGGGGGAGGGTTAAATGACGATATATTGAAGAACTCAAGAAATAGACAACCTTGTTCAATTAGCTCATTTTACCAGATGGAATATTGCATTGTTGTTATTTCAAAAGTCTTATTAAAATCATTAAAGGCATATTATCAGCCTCTTAAAGGGCCCCATGGCAGTGCTGGGCCCCTAGAATTGTTCTAACCTTTCCCCCCCTGGCGGCGCCCATGAATGTATGGGGGAAATCACAACCTACATAACGTGACATTTTCCACCTTTGACCTACAGTAGTTGCATGGTTCTTTGGCTGGCTTGGCTGAAGCACTTCCTGGCTTGTACTTTGGTTTTTGAATACTATAGCGTAGGTCCCCTTTACTTGTCCTTGCCTGCTCTGTCACTGTTTGCGTTGTAGTGTAGTGCTGCCAAATGAATCCTGAGATAGAAATGATAGGAAAGAAACAATGATTTTGTTGATGCTGTTAATATTGATACTGAATGTGATGTTATCTATTATCAGCATGAAAACAGCAACATTCTGAGTTATCAAGATTAGCGAGAGGTATGAACTTACCTGCTGAGGATGCCATGATATCTGTACGACTTCATTTTTGGCACAAATTTTTTGATGGTCTCATCTTTGGGGAAGCGATGAAAGCTTACCCCGTCTTTATATGTATTGCCACAACCTGCGATTATACACCGAGTAGGCATGGCTGGGGACTGTAGGCGAAAACTCTGGACTCAGTCTTTGTAAGTAACTAAATCAACTCAAATTACTTTCAGCACTTCAGTCCAGGTGCAACGACTATGCCACCGTGTTATTCTGAAACATACGTCACGAGGTCGCGTGACCTATCTCGTGCTCGTAAGTTTATTTTTTGAAGGCTAGAGTCCTGAAAAACAGATGAAATACCGCTTTCCAGCAATTAGTGCACATTCATAAAATCACGCTCAGAAATGTAAGGTATCTCTCTGGATACATGAAAGCACATTTGGATCACCGTGGAATTTTGTTTTTTTAACTTAGTTGACCTTTATGTAATGAAGTTGGGTACTTTGTCCACCTCTGCTCTCTACACAATTTTACAACAACAAGGACGAAGAAGTGACTCAGAGTCAGCGTGTTTTGGTTTACTTTTAGATCAGTAATTGTCTGTCATCTATTTAAGTATTATATTTGGCCACATAGAAGCTACCTTGGGCGGTACGGCGGTGTAGTGGTTAGCGCTGTCGCCTCACAGCAAGAAGGTCCGGGTTCAAGCCCCGTGGCCGGCGAGGGCCTTTCTGTGTGGAGTTTGCATGTTCTCCCCGTGTCCGCATGGGTTTCCTCCAGGTGCTCTGGTTTCCCCCACAGTCCAAAGACATGCAGGTTAGGTTAACTGGTGACTCTAAATTGACCGTAGGTGTGAATGTGAGTGTGAATGGTTGTCTGTGTCTATGTGTCAGCCCTGTGATGACCTGGCGACTTGTCCAGGGTGTACCCCGCCTTTCGCCCGTAGTCAGCTGGGATAGGCTCCAGCTTGCCTGCGACCCTGTAGAACAGGATAAAGCGGCTACAGATAATGAGATGAGATGAGAAGCTACCTTCGAATGTTACTGATCTGACTAAGGACAGCTAATAAATTCAAGCAACAGGCTAAACACAAGCTTGATCCTTCCTGTGCGGTGGTGAGCTCTTTGGGATGGCACTTCTGTCTTTTGTTTCCAGATCGTAGGAACTGCTCCGCATACCAGACGTCGCTCAAATGCTTCTATGTGAATTTGCCTCACAAATGTATCTTTTTAACAATGTATGGAGCAGACACCCAACCGTCCTGTCGGCTTGAAGTTACCGCTCTTTGTCCATACAAACTGAACCCATTCATTCCGTAAGTGTCCTGGTGACTTTGGGCTATAATGGATCGAAATTCCGCTTTTTTATCGGCGACACTTGAACAGCCTTGAACGACGCACCTCTTAGGAAGCATGCTTTGGTTTTAATTTTGTTTTAGAATCAAAAAATCGTTAAAAACATGCTACACTTTGCAAAGCAGACGAAGCCAGAAATACCGCGAATTATGAAGCATTGCGCATATGACATCACTTCCTTGGAATTAACAATAAATTAAAAGGGCCGCATTCGTGTAACGGCGGACTCAAAGAGCCAAACTTTACTGGCTCAATAGAAAAAAGTGTGTTGGGGTGAATGGATGGAGGAAGAAACACATTATAAACGGACATTCAAGTACAATTAAAAATAGTAAGAGAATAGAAAATAGAATAAGACAGATAAAATACAAGACTAAAAGTTACAGTGCACGGTGAGGAATTAAACACAAGCCTCAGATCTGATTTAATAAAAGGCAGCGGCAAAGAAGAAAGTATTCAGGCTTGATTTAAAAGAACTGCAACAGATACAAAGTACTTTGTATTGATTAATGTGGGAGATGCGCTCAGTATAATATGGATTTATCACAAAAATACATGCATGTGTTTATTATTTTGAAAACCTACCAGCCGACTGATCTGGCACGTTTTAATTGTGCGACAGTAATGACGTAAATACCAGCGTGACGGAGTAGTGTCCGAAAGCGTTTCTTCATTTTACCAATGAGTTCACTATATAGTCCTCTATATAGTAATTCCCAATATAGTGAGTAGGGAGTAGTGAATGAGTGAGTGATTTCGGACACAGCCTTGGTTTTATTCCAGGCGACATCCAACGTCTTCAAGAAGTTCCAGGAGTCTTGTGCATATTGATAGCGGCACCCTGACATCCGGAAATTATTTACAATAGAAATATATTTGTTTGAGAACGGGAGAGAGTTACGTGCACTGTGAATTGTATCGTGCTGAATTGGACTGTGTTATTGGGGGTGGTTGTGCTACCTCCCTGCAATGAGTTTTTGCAGGGTGGGATGTCTGAGTTAACACATAACAAAAGTGAATAAAAATTTCTAAAATTTTCAGCCTGACATTCATCTTGTGCTTGGTGCATCTCAGTGAAGACAGTTTTGTCGACTTTGGGCCATATTGGTATCAGGGCCCGTTTACACGAGGACGCTGTCGGGTAAAAACGACTAAATATTTTAATCAGAAGTGCCTTTCATCTACATGGGGACGGCGTTTCCGAGGCTGAAAAACGGAAAAAATTGAAAACGCCTTCCAGAGTGGATAAGTTAAAAACAGCCCCCGTTGCATATCCGTCTAAACTACCCAATACGCAAAACTCTGCTCAGATCTGCTCACGTCGGGTACGCGTTTACGTCATACATATGTCATATACTGTACATGCCAGCCCGGGAAGTAAGAAAGTAAGTAAAAAAGTAAGAGGGTGTCTGATTCCATCGATCCAACGGACCTTCAAGCTGCTCTGGCAGCTTTAATAAACGTCCAGGAGTCCTTCGAACATCTATACCGAATCTGCACATACTGTATACCGTTAATGAACAGACGCGGGTATAGTATGCTCTTACTTTTTTACTTACTTTCTTACTTACCATAGCCAGAGTAGTCAAAGTTTTCGCAGTGCAGATGTGCAGATCAGACAAGACAGAAGACGTTGCGCATGCGTGCAGACATAGCGGAGGTCTTTCACAGCACCACCTAGCCGCCTGGCATGCACATCCAATTGAATTCCACACATTTATGCGTCACCGTATAGACGCAGATTTCCTCCTTGAAAACGGTCGTGTAGACGCGGAAAAAAGTGAGAACGAAAACGGACTTTAGCGTTTTTGTTTCAGACCGTCCCCGTGTAAAGTGGGCCTCAGACAGACTTTGCTACAAAGTTGATATTGATAAATGGAGCTATGCCAACTCTGTTGGAGCCGATTTCCAGTTTGCAAACCAGAAGTAAAACAAACAAACAAACAAACAAACAAACATTCAGGCACTTCAGGCAACTTGCTAGTTTGGCTTACCTTGGCAATGTAGCTTACCCAATGTTAGGGATGTGATAAGGCACACAAGCTGTACAGTGGGGCTTGAAAGTTTGTGAACCCTTTAGAATTGTCTATATTTCTGCATAAATATGACCTAAAACATCATCAGATTTCACACAAGTCCTAAAAGTAGATAAAGAGAACCCAGTTAAACAAATGAGACAAAAATATTATACTTGGTCATTTATTTATTGAGGAAAATGATCCAATATTACATATCTGTGAGTGGCAAAAGTATGTGAACCTTTGCTTTCAGTATCTGGTGTGACCCCCTTGTGCAGCAATAACTGCAACTAAACGTTTCCGGTAACTGTTGATCAGTCCTGCACACCGGTTTGGAGGAATTTTAGCCCATTCCTCCGTACAGAACAGCTTCAACTCTGGGATGTTGGTGGGTTTCCTCACATGAGCTGCTCACTTCAGGTCCTTCCACAACATTTCGATTGGATTAAGGTCAGGACTTTGACTTGGCCATTCCAAAACATCTCTCATCTCATTATCTCTAGCTGCTTTATCCTGTTCTACAGGGTTGCAGGCAAGCTGGAGCCTATCCCAACCATTCTTTGGTAGAACGACTTGTGTGCTTAGGGTCGTTGTCTTGCTGCATGACCCACCTTCTCTTGAGATTCAGTTCATGGACAGATGTCTTGACATTTTCCTTTAGAATTCGCTGGTATAATTCAGAATTCATTGTTGCATCAATGGCGGCAAGCCGTCCTGGCCCAGACGCAGCAAAACAGGCTCAAATCATAATGCTACCACCACCATGTTTCACATATGGGATACGGTTATTATGCTGGAATGCAGTGTTTTCCTTTCTCCAAACATAACACTTCTCATTTAAACCAAAAAGTTCTATTTTGGTCTCATCGGTCCACAAAACATTTTTCCAATAGCCTTCTGGCTTGTCCACATGATCTTTAGCAAGCTGCAGACGAGCAGCAATGTTCTTTTTGGAGAGCAGTGGCTTTCTCCTTGCAACCCTGCCATGCACACCATTGTTGTTCAGTGTTCTCCTGATAGTGGACTCATGAACATTAACATTAGCAATGCGAGAGAGGCCTTCAGTTGCTTAGAAGTTACCCTGGGGTCCTTTGTGACCTCGCCGACTATTACACACCTTGCTCTTGGAGTGATCTTTGTTGGTCGACCACTCCTGGGGAGGGTAACAATGGTCTTGAATTTCCTTCATTTGTACACAATCTGTCTGACTGTGGATTGGTGGAGTCCAAACTCTTTGGAGATGGTTTTGTAACCTTTTCCAGCCTGATGTGCATCAACAATGCTTTTTTTCTGAGATCCTCAGAAATCTCCTTTGTTCGTGTCATGATACACTTCCACAAACATGTGTTGTGAAGATCAGACTTTGGTAGATCCCTGTTCTTTAAATAAAACAGGGTGCCCACTCACACCTGATTGTCATCCCATTGATTGAAAACACCTGATTCTAATTTCACCTTCAAATTAACTGCTAATCCTAGAGGTTCACATACTTTTGCCACTCACAGATATGTAACACTGGATCATTTTCCTCAATAAATAAATGACCATGTATAATATTTTTGTCTCATTTGTTTAACTGGGTTCTCTTTATCTACTTTTAGGATGTGTGTGAAAATCTGATGATGTTTTAGGTCATATTTATGCAGAAATATCGAACATTCTACAACCCCGATTCCAAAAAAGTTGGGACAAAGTACAAATTGTAAATAAAAACAGAATGCAATGATGTGGAAGTTTCAAAATTCCATATTTTATTCAGAATAGAACATAGATGACATATCAAATGTTTAAACTGAGAAAATGTATCATTTAAAGAGAAAAATTAGGTGATTTTAAATTTCATGACAACAACACATCTCAAAAAAGTTGGGACAAGGCCATGTTTACCACTGTGAGACATCCCCTTTTCTCTTTACAACAGTCTGTAAACGTCTGGGGACTGAGGAGACAAGTTGCTCAAGTTTAGGGATAGGAATGTTAACCCATTCTTGTCGAATGTAGGATTCTAGTTGCTCAACTGTCTTAGGTCTTTTTTGTCGTATCTTCCGTTTTATGATGCGCCAAATGTTTTCTATGGGTGAAAGATCTGGACTGCAGGCTGGCCAGTTCAGTACCCGGACCCTTCTTCTACGCAGCCATGATGCTGTAATTGATGCAGTATGTGGTTTGGCATTGTCATGTTGGAAAATGCAAGGTCTTCCCTGAAAGAGACGTCGTCTGGATGGGAGCACATGTTGCTCTAGAACCTGGATATACCTTTCAGCATTGATGGTGTCTTTCCAGATGTGTAAGCTGCCCATGCCACACGCACTAATGCAACCCCATACCATCAGAGATGCAGGCTTCTGAACTGAGCGCTAATAACAACTCGGGTCGTCCTTCTCCTCTTTAGTCCGAATGACACGGCGTCCCTGATTTCCATAAAGAACTTCAAATTTTGATTCGTCTGACCACAGAACAGTTTTCCACTTTGCCACAGTCCATTTTAAATGAGCCTTGGCCCAGAGAAGACGTCTGCGCTTCTGGATCGTGTTTAGATACGGCTTCTTCTTTTAACTAGCTGGCAACGGCAGATGGCACGGTGAATTGTGTTCACAGATAAAGTTCTCTGGAAATATTCCTGAGCCCATTTTGCGATTTCCAATACAGAAGCATGCCTGTATGTGATGCAGTGCCGTCTAAGGGCCCGAAGATCACGGGCACCCAGTATGGCTTTCCGGCCTTGACCCTTATGCACAGAGATTCTTCCAGATTCTCTGAATCTTTTGATGATATTATGCACTGTAGATGATGATATGTTCAAACTCTTTGCAATTTTACACTGTCGAACTCCTTTCTGATATTGCTCCACTATTTGTCGGCGCAGAATTAGGGGGATTGGTGATCCTCTTCCCATCTTTACTTCTGAGAGCCACTGCCACTCCAAGATGCTCTTTTTTATACCCAGTCATGTTAATGACCTATTGCCAATTTACCTAATGAGTTGCAATTTGGTTCTCCAGCTGTTCCTTTTTTGTACCTTTAACTTTTCCAGCCTCTTATTGCCCCTGTCCCAACTTTTTTGAGATGTGTTGCTGTCATGAAATTTCAAATGAGCCAGTATTTGGCATGAAATTTCAAAATGTCTCACTTTCGACATTTGATATGTTGTCTATGTTCTATTGTGAATACAATATCAGTTTTTGAGATTTGTAAATTATTGCATTCCATTTTTATTGACAATTTGTTCTTTGTCTCAACTTTTTTGGAAACGGGGTTGTAAAGGGTTCACAAACTTTCAAGCACCACTGTAAATCATAAGAGTAAAGAAAAAACATTGAATTAGAAGGTGTGTCCAAACTTTTGACTGGTACTGTATGTACACCAGGATCTGGATGTCTTCCTAAAACAGCAACTATAGCAAAACAGTTCCTCACTAGTTTTGGCATTTCAATTCATTTGAGTGAACTGATTCTTTCGAACAGTTCAAGAAACTGAACTGAGTATTTCCATGAGTTCACACTTTTTTGCTCTTTGTTGATTGTTATTAGCCCGTAGTTGTGTGCATTGCATAGTGATATTGAAGCTTTCTGACTGATTGCATGGAGTTAACTGAGAGCAGCTGAATTAGTTAAAAAGAATGACTCAGTTGTGCTGGTGAACTGGTACAAATGATTCACTAAAAAGAGTCGTTCAGGAACAAGATTGCAGCTCTGTAGATAGATTTTCTTGAGAAGAAGTAAATGTCCGTGAAGATATATTCTTGCTTGTGTAACAGAGTGGCGGCTACAATGATCGACAGTCCATAATTATCGAAACCTTTTCAGATTTAACAATAAAAAACAATTTTACAAAGGTGAGTTTCAGTTATGACAGTTATTATTGGTTAATTAATCAACCAGAAGACCCCCCTCGCCCTTTGATCTTGTTGCCTGATGACAGCTCGTTACCTGAGATGGAATTTTTTTAGCACGATCAACAATTTGAGGAAAACCCGGACGTTATCGTCGCAGGTAAGCATGGTAGAAAGATCATGGCACGGGCGATTGCTCTAAGACAACGAGGGAGGCTCAGCCTCCTCTAAAAATGACGAACATCGTGTAGGATGAATTGCGCTAGGCTTATGTTATAGTCGACCTTATAACATTGCTATTTCAGATCCAGAATCATAGAAATATATGTGCTCAACCCAACTACAGTGCGAAATCATTCCGTTATAACTTTCCCCAGTTCGCCTAATGTATGCGAGAGTTTTTCCCCCTCGTGACAGCGCGATGCAGCCCAGCCTCAGTGGACTTCAATGGCATTTGGGAGCTCTGCGCTTTCAATATCAAAATGCAAGACGGTTATTGGACAAATACTGCGAAAACGCCCGCCTACTGGACTCCCAGCCTCAGTGGACTTCAATGGCATTTGGGAGCTATGCGCTTTTCAATATCAAAATGCAAGACGGTTATTGGACAAATATTGCGAAAACGCCCGCCCCACGGACTCCCAGCCTCACAGTGGGAGGGACATGGCAAAGCTTTCCGTGAGGAGACTGGTGATTGGTGAAAGCGGCCGGATATTTTCTTTGATTGACAGCTCGTTTCAAATATAGACAGGCAGCGGTGAATTTCAGTTCAGTCCCATGCGGATTCGCAAGTGCTGTGGTGTATTGTAAGAGATCAGCTTACATTTCGATTTCATTCATTACATACGGTTTCTACCAGCTTTTTTAGTTTGTATATATTTTCATTGTAAATAAAGTGTAAATATAGTGTTGTCAAGTTTGCTACCTTAGTTCCAGAAATTTCGTTTATTTGAGTGACTGAACTTGAACTTGAGGGGGCTAGTCAGCTAGCAAGAAAGCTGCGCACGGATGCCAAGCATTGCTGATTTAATTCTGGCGAAGCCATTTGCCAGTCTTCCTTTCGAGGAAAAATTTAAAATTAAAGAGCAGGGTAGACCAACGCCTCAAACTGACTTGGTGAAAAAGGTAGGGAATAATACTCGTTCCTTTCAGCTCTCCTGGTACGAGAAAGTGAATTGGCTAACAGCAAATGACCCACATCAACAACAGTAAATAGGCTACTTTAGTAATATGTCATGGATGGACCAAAAATATAGAATCTATTTAAAATGTTTATGCTGAGTATATTATATTGGAATATATATTTCTCTGGATATGAATTAAACACAGCTACAATTTGGAAAACATTTTTAAACAAAAACACAGCCGAGAATATTTCACACTACAGACCTGGATTAAAAGTGAAGGGTTATCAAAATTGTCAATAAAACATTTCTCAGTCAAAATAAGTAAAATATAGGGAAAGTGTCATTGAATGAAATGTGTGGCACCCAGCTCTATGTTTGGCTCCCCAAGGTCAGTGCTTGTGCCTATTCCAGAACACTCTGCTGTTACTGCTGAGGTTCCTGACAAAGAGCTGCTTTCAATAATGATCAATTTTTAAACAACATGCCACAATTTTAAAATATAAAATATTAAAATATACCCCCCCCAACACCACCATCATGTATATTGGACAGTAGGCTAATGGGCCAAAAGAACCTGTTATTTCACAGTTTGTGACCCTGCCAACAATCAGCCAGATCAGAGGCAAGAGTATGGGCAAAATTGATGTGTTTTTTCTTTTTTCTTTTAAAATCTGGAAATATCGTAACCGACCAGCCTCCCCTGTTTGAAAGACTACCAGCCGCCACTGGATCATGGACATGTTTTTACTGATCAAATTCACCGATATTTCATGATTTCCTTGTCGAAACCTACTTTGTTTCTTACTCTTTCATTTGACAGTCGCCATTTTGTATCTAAACGCGCATTTGAGAAGTCACGTGGCGCAACGATAGTGATCACTTTCACTGGTGTCCACCATTATCGACACCCTGTGGAATTAAGTGACATTTACAACTGTTCTGCGTCGATCTTTGTGTAACATTGTTGAAGTAGATGAAGTACTTTAAAAAAATAAAAGTGCTGTGATTTATAATAATTTTTTTTCTGATTCAAAACAGAATGGAATGTTTATAGAGTATTTGGGATCCGATTGCAATAAACAGAATTTGACCAGAATTAAATTCCTCACATATAAAAAAAATGACATGCTTGAAATATTCAGATTTTTCTATTACATTCAGAAAATATATTTTGCAGTTTGTTGTAAATATCTACCATGTATTACAATATCAGGAGACCATTTTATATTTTGGTTCGAGGAATGGCATGCGACCGTTGACCTGGATTTTCATGTGGTCACAGTATCAATTGCCTGTTGACATTTATTGGTAAACTACAAAACTAGAAATTAATACAAAGAACAACGAATGATTAACAAAATGTGATCTACGAAAATACTTAGAAAGTGCGTAGAAAGTGGAACAAAAAGTTTTTCTGACGCAAGTTAAACATTATCAGCTCATTTGTTTACAAATATTAGAATTAATTCCTCATTTACATAAACACCGATATCGATATATTTACAGTGCCTTGCAAAAGTATTCATACCCCTTGAACTTTTTCACATTTTTCCACCTTACAACCACGAACTTAAAAGTTTTTTATTGAGATTTTATGTGATAGACCAACACACAGTAGCACATAATTGTGAAGTGAAACGAAAATGATAAATGGTCTTCAAAGTTTTAAACAAATAAAAATCTGAAAAATGTGGTGTGCATTAGTATTCAGCCCCCTGTCCTCTGATACCTCTAAATACAATCCAGTGCAATCAATTGCCTTCAGAAGTCATCTAATTAGTTAATAGAGTCCTACTGTGTGCAATTTACTCTCAGCATAAATACACTTGTTCTGTGAAGGCCTCAGTGGTTTGTTAGAGAACACTGAAGAACAAACAGCATCATGAAGACCAAAGAACTCACCAGACAGGTCAGGGATAAAGTTCTGGAGAAGTTTAAAGCAGGGTTAGGTTATAAAAAAATATCCCAAGCTCTGAACATGTCAAGAAGCACTGTTCAATCCATCATTCAAAAATGAAAAAGTATGGCACAACTGCAAACCTACCAAGACATGGCCGTCCACCTAAACTGACAGAGCGAGCAAGGAGAGCACTGGTCAGAGAAGCAGCCAAGAGGCCAATGATCACTCTGGAGGAGCTGCAGAAATCCACAGCTCAGGTGGGAGAATCTGTGCACAGGACAACTATAAGTCGTACACTCCACAAATCTGGCCTTTTTGGACGAGTGGCAAGAAGAAAGCCATTGTTGTGTATATTAGCTCCCTTTCGGGCGCTCTCGTTTTCTGTTAGAATTTGGTCAATAAAAAAATACATATATTATTTACCAGCTTAAGGTCGGTCCGTATGGTGAAATACCGTGACCTCGGCCTTGAATACTGACCTCAGCCCAGAGGGCCTTGCTCAGTACTTTCAAGACCTCGGTCACGGTATTTCACGATACGGACCTCCCAGCTGGTAGATAACATATATTTATTATACAGTATGTAGCGACTATACATGCTGACTAACATACAGGTATAGACTTAAGTACAGGTTATTGTGTCAGAATCGTGTCAGTTAAAAGTGGAAAAAGGTCACAATTATATTTCATTGAAAGTTACAACATGCCCAAACCTAAACATACTCAAGTCAGTAAATATCTCATCCTCAGAACGAGCAGAGGATGGTTTTAATCCATCAACCTCGAGGTTATGGGCCCAGCATGCTCCCGCTGCGCCACTCTGCTCCCCGTCAGTAAATATAAAAAGTAAATAACTAACTGAAATTGATTTGATTTAGTTTTTACTATTATTTACCCGTTATTATGGAGAAGATTCTGTGCCAGAGCTAAAAGCAGTCACATCAGTGGAAAAAAACACAAAAAAACCCCACATGAAATACAATACGGAAACTGCACCGCTTTTCTCATCTCATCTCATTATCTCTAGCCACTTTATCCTGTTCTACAGGGTCACAGGCAAGCTGGAGCCTATCCCAGCTGACTACGGGCGAAAGGCGGGGTACACCCTGGACAAGTCGCCAGGTCATCACAGGGCTGACACATAGACACAGACAACCATTCACACTCACATTCACACCTACGGTCAATTTAGAGTCACCAGTTAACCTAACCTGCATGTCTTTGGACTGTGGGGGAAACCGGAGCACCCGGAGGAAACCCACGCAGACACGGGGAGAACATGCAAACTCCGCACAGAAAGGCCCTCGCTGGCCACGAGGCTCGAACCCGGATCTTCTTGCTATGAGGCGACAGCGCTAACCACTACACCACCGTGCCGCCCGCACCGCTTTTCATTTGTGAAATTCAAAACGAAACAAACGTAATCTGGTTCATTTATTTTAAGAAACAAAGAGCTCTAAACCAGATTCCTCACTTAGGAAATTTAGTGTCATGTGTGGCTTTCTTTGGCTCCATTGTCTTTGTATGCAGTTCGCTCTCTACAACCACATTAGCTCATACCAGGAACTATGTCCAAATTGTTCGTTAAGGACAGGTGTACTATTGTGTGAGACCCGTTGACACAGCTCTGAGCTAATCCTCCAGATGAACCTCTTTCTCTCTTCAAAACGGTGGCCACACCAAGCTTTGATATGCTTCAGTGAGAATTGATTATTTGGAAAGGAGAAGTTGGGAAAGAAACAACAAAAATCAGGGCGACAAAACCTCTCACTTCGGCTGTGATACTACTTCTTTTTCAGCAACACTGTCAGAAATAGGGGTACAGTAGGAGTCCATTTCTGTCCCCCAAGTTACAATCTACACTAATGTACCCCCAAGGGCTCATTATTGGACCTCAAAGTAACTACGCGTACCTTTTTAGGGCCAGAAAGTTACTGTGTCTGCCTCTCGATCGGGAGATCGGGAGTTCTACTCACGGTCGGGTCATACCAAAGACCATCATAAAAATGGTACCTACTGCCGTCTGGCAAGGCACGCTGATGCAGATGCGAGTGGGGAGTCATGCTCTTGCAGTTACCAGAGGACTAGCCCCCCACTGTAACCCTAGCTATGTAATAGGCGAGAGGCCGAGGGTTACGGAAATGGAGCTCGGTGCCGCCCTATGCGCCACATGGCATGGGAAGGACTTTAAGTACCTTAGAGGGTACTGCTTCAGTGACAAGCCATTGTACCCCTAAAGGTACAATAATGTACTTTATTTTCTGAGAGTGAAGAAAAAAATTTAAATGCTTTCACAAGTCTTTGGATTGAACAGTGTCAGCGATTTATTGCTAGATATACAAATTTTATAAGAACACTTTGTCTTGGATTAGGAGAGAGGGAGAGAGAGAAGTCTCTAGAAACATGGCACTGCTGTACTAAATGTAGGCTAGTAACATTGGTCCCTCTATTGTTCAAATAGCATATTACACCATCCTTTTTCATTTGGATGAAACTGAGGCTCAAGTGAAGTGAGAAATTGATCAGAATGTTGTGATATTAAATCCGACTGCTCCCAGAAAGCCAGTGTTGGGCACATTGCTCTGTGCTTGGACTAAATCCTTTGGATAAAAGCAGAGGTGGACAAAGTACCCAACTGCATTACTTAAGTCAAAGTACAGATCCCACAGGTCAAAAGTTACTCTGATACAAGTGAAAGTTGTCCAGTCAAATTTGTACTTAAGTTAAAGTACTTGCTTTTAAAAATACTTAAGTATTAAAAGTACATTTTCTGTCAACACATTGTTGTATTATTGCCACAACGCTTATAATACCTCATGCCTCTGAAGGAATCGACTGGATTATTTTGTGAATTCACAAAATGAACGCATGCTGTGCCATCGTGGTGGTTTAACGTTAAGCTAGCTAGTCAGTGAAGCTCCACCTGGCATGCTAGCAAACTCTTTTCAAACTCGAAATCATATTGGGTAGCTAACGCTACTAGAAAAGAAAGATTTCTACATTCTGTTTATTTGGCAAGATTATACTAAAACATATTTCTAAAAGGATTTCAGATAAGTTAACGTTATTCATGTTAGCGTAACTCCATTTTTACATGCTAACTAACAGTGTCCATGTTAACTAGCTATGTGTTAACGTTAGCTGTGGACAAGGCGATGGCAACTTGGCGGGCAAATCCATAGAAAGTCATTTGACTAACCAGATTGCATAGCTATTGCAATGTTATTGCTAGCTCTAAAAGCACAGACAGCTTCACTGCAAGCTTTCTTTTGGAATAAAATGTTTACATCCCTCAATATGCTTCCGCAGGTTGGACGGTGAGTTTTTGTAGGCCGCGATGTGGTTCGTTTTAGGCAAACAAAGCAAACATTTAAAATAAAACAACTCTTTATTCCTTTCAGAATACTGAAACATGGGTTCTAGGTCTGGCCCTGGGTGCGTGCATTCTCCAGAAGAACCGCCTCCTTACATTCTGCCATCAACTGATCGTGTTTAAATAACACTGTGGAGAAATCATTGAACTTGATTTTATACAGTCTATGGACATGATGTGACCCTAGTGATTACTGATAGGCTGTCTCGGGGTCAACTGTGAAAAAAAAACAATCATGTCTCATCTCATCTCATTATCTCTAGCTGCTTCATCCTCTTCCACAGGGTCACAGGCAAGCTGGAGCCTATCCCAGCTGACTACGGGCAAAAGGCAGGGTACACCCTGGACAAGTCGCCAGGTCATCACAGGGCTAAAACAATCATCTCATCTCATCTC
Organism: Neoarius graeffei; assembly: GCF_027579695.1. NCBI lineage: Eukaryota > Metazoa > Chordata > Actinopteri > Siluriformes > Ariidae > Neoarius > Neoarius graeffei. Next base: position 17,111,002 of record NC_083596.1, on the reverse strand, counting down.
ATCTCATCTCATCTCATCTCATCTCATCTCATCTCATCTCATTATCTGTAGCCGCTTTATCCTGTTCTACAGGGTCACAGGCAAGCTGGAGCCTATCCCAGCTGACTATGGGCGAAAGGCAGGGTACACCTTGGACAAGTCGCCAGGTCATCACAGGGCTAAAACAATCATGTTTTAGAAAAAAAGAAAAAACATCCACTTTCAAAGCTGCTTCATAGTAACAAGTAAGGAGGACCTTGATAGAAATGTAGTGGAGTAAAAAGTATGATATCCATCCATCATCTGTAGCCGCTTATCCTGTTCTACAGGGTCGCAGGCAAGCTGGAGCCTATCCCAGCTGACTACGGGCAAAAGGCGGGGTACACCCTGGACAAGTCGCCAGGTCATCACAGGGCTGACACATAGACACAGACAACCATTCACACCTACGGTCAATTTAGAGCCACCAATTAACCTAACTTGCATGTCTTTGGACTGTGGGGGAAACCGGAGCATCCAGAGGAAACCCACGCGGACACGGGGAGAACATGCAAACTCCGCACAGAAAGGCCCTCGCCGGCCACGGGGCTCGAACTCAGGACCTTCTTGCTGTGAGGCGACTGTGCTAACCACTACACCACCGTGCCACCCCAAAAAGTATGATATTTGTCTTTCAAATGTAGTGAAGTTAAAGTCATAAATTTCCAAAAAAAAAAAAAACTTAAGTAAAGTACAGCTACTCAAAAAGTGCACTTAAGTACAGTACTCAAGTAAATGTACTTCGTTACTGTCCACCTCTGGATAAAAGTGTCTGCTAAATGAGTACAAATGAATGATTGATTATTTAGGAGTAGTAGTAAGTCTGGCTGATGGTATCAGTGTATCTCCTACCACCACCTCTCATGTTTCTGCAAAGCGACTATCTTTTCTTTTAACATCTGCAAAGAGATTTTGAAATTTGTGCCGTTTTGTAATATACACTATAACACCCTAGCTAGCACAAAACAGTTCACTGATGAATTGTCTGAATGTTTACAAGATTCCAGTGATCCATGTTACATGAAACCCATAGGAAACCTGTCTTTCAGAAATAATGTCATTCAGCTAAGCCTACAACAGTGATTTTGACTGATGCCATTAAAAAAAAATAAATTCTTACTTGAAAATGTATCGGTATAGAGAATATGTAACCAAACATCATTAAATTTCAACCCTCCTAGCATGATTTTTTTCGTGATTCATTTATATTTAACTGTGATTTTCCACCATGTGATTCATTTATGTGATTTTTTTTTTAACTTTTGATCTCAATACAAAGAAATGAAAACTCACTTGGGAATTTTCGGCTCCAGCTGGATCCTTCTTCAGCCATGATGAACTGTGGCTAAGAAGTAATGTCAGAACGCACATGCCCTCTTACAAGCTTAGTGTAGATCTCCGGAAGTTGGTATCTCATCCCGTCTCTATTGAGGGTCGGCTGCAGGGCACGGATGTAAATTGCCTCCTTAATACCATGCTCAAACCACCTGGGGTCCCTGTCTAGCACTTTAACGTCCTCACTTTTGACACTGTGGTCAGGACAGGCCTTGTGTATGTGGTATGACACCTCAGAGGAGCTGACTGAGCTAGGATGCGTATGCTCCCTGAACCTCAAGTCAAGTCAAGTTTATTTGTATAGCGCTTTTAACAATAAATATTGTCGCAAAGCAGCGTTACAGAATTTGAATGACTTCAAATATGAGCTAATTTTATCCCTAATCTATCCCCAATGAGCAAGCCTGTGGCGACAGTGGCAAGGAAAAACTCCCTCAGATGACATGAGGAAGAAACCTCGAGAGGAACCAGACTCAAAAGGGAACCCATCCTCATTTGGGCAACAACAGACAACATGACTATAACATTAACAGTCCTAACATAAAGTCAGCTTCGTTGATGCCATTAATCCCCCACTGACGGAAACCCGAGCGCAAAACCGTTCACGACAACCGCAGTCCCAAAGTCAGCAAGTCAACTGCAGTCCCAAAGTCAGCAAGTCAACTGCAGTCCTAAAGTCAGCAAGTCAACTGCAGTCCCCAGCCACAAAAGCACCACTGCAAGAGTCCAGAGCATCCTCCAGGCACGACCCCCAACTGTCCACATGGGGCTGCCCTCCACAGGAGTGATGCAATGAGACTCCAACCAGACACAGGGCACCAGGATGGATCAGGCAGGTCTGAGGAGCAGAAGAGGTCAGCATCTCGATCCCAGGACCGACATGTAACTCAGAGGGACAGATTTGGGGGGGGAGAAAAAAACCCACAGGTTGTTAGGTATGCCCAATGTCACCTGAATAAGTAGGAACAGTATACATATTGCACTGAGTCCAAGCAGGGACTCCGGCAACTAACTATGACAGCATAACTAAAAGGGGAGAGCCAGAAGGTAACACAGGCATGACGGCGCCCCAGGACATAAAGCCGCCAGCCACTACACCGTCAACAAACTCGAGTGAGCAAGCGAGTGGGGACTGACAGCATCCATACATCCCAGTTTACCAAAACACTCTATGTCTGAGGACCCTCCAGAGCTATACCTTTACCTCATAAACACCATTAACAAAAGGCTTGACTAAACAGATATGTTTTCAGCCTAGACTTAAATGCTGAGACTGTGTCTGATTCCTGAACATTACTTGGAAGGCTGTTTCATAACTGTGGGGCTTTGTAAGAAAAGGCTCTGCCCCCTGATGTAGCCTTCACTATACGAGGTACCAGCAGATAGCCTGCACCTTTTGATCTAAGTAGGCATGCGGGTCATAGAGGACCAGAAGTTTACTCAGGTACTGTGGTGCAAGACCATTCAGTGCTTTAAAGGTCAATAGTAGTATTTTATAATCAATACGAAATTTGATTGGGAGCCAATGCAGTGTGGATAAGACAGGGTCATATTTTGGTCATATTGTGGTCATATTTTCTAGTTCTAGTAAGGACTCTTGCTGCTGCATTTTGAACTAACTGGAGCTTGTTTATGCAGTTATTGGAACATCCAGACAGTAAGACATTACAATAATCCAACCTGGAGGTAACGAAAGCATGAACTAGTTTTTCCGCGTCACGTTGTGACATTAAATTTCTTATCTTAGCAATATTTCTGAGATGAAAGAAAGCTATCCAGGTAATGTTATCAATGTGAGTTTTGAATGAAAGACTGGGGTCAATAATCACTCCGAGGTCGTTTATTGATGCACGTGAAGGAACAGAAAGGCCATCCAGAGTTACTGTGTAATCAGAAAACTTACTTCTAGCTGCATGTGGTCCTAGTACAAGTACTTCAGTCTTGTCAGAGTTAAGCAGAAGGAAATTAATAAGCATCCAGTGTCTAATGTCCTTTACACATTCCTCAATTCTATTAAGCTGGTGTCTTTCATCAAGTATTGCAGAAACTTGCAACTATGTGTCATCAGCATAACAATGGAAACTAATACAATGTTTAAGCATAATATCACCCAAAGGTAACATACAGTATATAAAGAAAAAGGCAGTGGACCCAAGACAGAACCTTGTGGAACACCAAACTTTACCTCAATACGTCTAGAAATATCACTATTTATATCAACATACTGATAGCGATCAGTTAAATAAGACCTGAGCCAGGAGAGGGCCATTCCCTTAACTCCCACAACATTTTCTAGTCTATCCAAAAGAATGGAATGATCAATGGTATCAAATGCTGCACTAAGGTTAAGCAACACAAGCAGCTTGACACAGACCCGATCAGACGCCAACAGAAGGTCATTTACTACTTTAACCAGAGCTGTCTCTGTGCTATGATGAGGTCTAAATCCTGACTGATACATTTCATGGGTGTTATTCCTATGTAAAGATAAGCATGAACCTCTGTTTAAGGGCGTGCTCAGTCTCTCCAATATAAGAATCCTTACAAGAAGCACATGGGATAAGATAGGCCAGATTAATAGTCTCCTCTTTCTTAGATTTGTCCTTGAGTGCGATGAGTATCTGCCTCAGTGTATTGGTTGGGTTAAATCACGTCTGGATACCTTTAGCTTGATAGATCCTCCTAAGAATCACCGACAGGCCTTTCACGTAGGGTATGGTGGCAAGACCCTTGCTTTTCCCTGTGGCAGGCTTGTTCCCACACCTGACTGATGTTATATAAGTAGTTTTCTGCATAGGTTGTTTCACCCTATCGATGGCCCAGGAGCGGTAACCACAGTTCCGAAGGGTGAAGCACACATGGTCAATCTCCTCCCTTAGATCCTCCTTGTCCATGACGACAGTTTCAGCCCAGTGAAACAGAGTCCAAATCACCCCACATTTGTGTTGTAGGGGGTGGTTTGAGCCAAAGTTCAAACACTGGTCTGTATGAGTCCAGTAGATTCCCTCCAATAAGGAGACACTCTACATCTGTGCCCTGCAGCCATCCCTCAACAGAGATGGGGTGAGATACCAACTTCCAGAGAGCTACACTAAGCTTGTCAGAGCGCATGTGTGCTCTGGTGTTACTTCTTAGCCACAGTTCATCATGGCTGAAGAAGGATCCAGCTGGATCTGGAAATTCCCAAGTGAGTTTTCATTTCTTTGTATTGAGATCAAAAGTTAAAAAAAAAAAATCACTTATGTATTTTACCAACACAGATGAATTTTCATGAATGTGAATTATTTATATTCACGTCATTTCTTCCACATGATTCATTTATTTTTACCTGTGATTTTTTCCCCATATGATTCATTTACATTCACATATGATTTTCCCCATCTGATTCATTTATATTCACATGATTTCCTCATGTGATTAATTTATATTAACATGTGATTTCCCCCACGTGATTCATTTATATTTACATGTGATTACCCCATGTGATTCATCTATTTTTTACCTGTGATTGCCCATGTGATTCATTTATTTTTACCTATGATTTTCCACGTGATCAATTTATATTCACATTTGATTTCCCAGGCGGCATGGTGGTGTAGTGGTTAGCGCTGTCGCCTCACAGTAAGAAGGTCCGGGTTCGAGCCCCGGGGCCGGCGAGGGCCTTTCTGTGCGAAGTTTGCATGTTCTCCCTGTGTCTGTGTGGGTTTCCTCGGGGTGCTCCGGTTTCCCCCACAGTCCAAAGACATGCAGGTTAGGTTAACTGATGACTCTAAATTGACTGTAGGTGTGAATGGTTGTCTGTGTCTATGTGTCAGCCCTGTGATGACCTGGCGACTTGTCCAGGGTGTACCCCGCCTTTTGCCCGTAGTCAGCTGGGATAGGCTCCAGCTTGCCTGCGACCCTGTAGAACAGGATAAAGCGGCTAGAGATAATGAGATGAGATGCGATTTCCCCATGTGATTCATTTATATTTACATGTGATTTCCCCATGTGAGTCATCTCTTTTTACCTGTGATTTTCACCATGTGATTCATTTATGTTCACATTTTAATTTCCCCATGTTATTTATTTACATTCACATGTGATTTTTGCAATATGCTTAACGTATATTCACATGATTTCCCCATGTGATTGATTTATATTCACATGTGATTTTCCCCCTTGGGATTCATTTATATTTAGCCATGATTTCCCCCATGTGATTCATTTATTTTTACCTCTGATTTCCGCACGTGATTCATTTATATTCACATGTGATTTCCCCATGTGATTAATTTATTTTTTTACCTGTGATTTCCCCCACGTGATTAATTTATTTTCACATTAATTTCCCCATCTGATTCATTTATATTCACGTAATTTTCCCCATATGCTTTATGTATATTCACATGTGATTTCCCCATGTGATTTGTTCATATTCACATGTGGTTTTCCCCATATGCTTTATTTATATTCACGTGATTTTCCCCATATGCTTTATTTATATTCACATGTGATTTTCCCCATGTGATTTACTTATTTATTTACCTATGACTGTCCCCATAATGATTCATTTATTTTTACCTGTGATTTTCCCCAGTGTCATTCATTTAAATTCATATGTGATTGTTCCCATGTGATTCATTTATTTTTTTACCTGTGATTTCCTCCACGTGATTCATTTATGTTCACATGTTAATTTCCCCATCTGATTCATTTATATTCACGATTCATGATTTTCCCCATATGCTTTATGTATATTCACATGTGATTTCCCCATGTGATTCATTTATAGTCACGTGATTTCCCCATATGCTTTATGTTCACATGTGATTTCCCCATATGCTTTATGTATATTCACATGTGATTTCCCTGTGTGATTCATTTGTATTCACATGTGATTTCCCCATGTGATTTGTTTTTTTCACATGTGATTTTCCCCATATGCTTTATTTATATTCACGTGATTTTCCCCATGCGATTTATTTATTTATTTACCTATGACTGTCCCCATAATGATTCATTTATTTTTACCTGTGATTTTCCCCAGTGTCATTCATTTAAGTTCATATGTGATTGTTCCTATGTGATTCATTTATTTTTTTTACCTGTGATTTCCCCACATGATTCATTTATTTTCACATGTTAATTTCCCCATCTGATTCATTTATATTCACGTGATTTTCCCCATATGCTTTATGTATATTCACATGTGATTTCCCCATGTGATTCATTTGTATTCATGTGATTTCCCCATGTGATTCATTTATAGTCACGTGATTTCCCCATATGCCTTATTTATGTTCACATGTGATTTCCCCATATGCTTTATGTATATTCACATGTGATTTCCCCATATGATTCATTTATATTCATCACATGTAATTTCCCCACATGATTCATTTATATTCATCACATGTAATTTCCCCATGTGATTCATTTATATTCACATGTGATTTTCCCCATATGCTTTATCCCTATTGAGGACCTGACCAAAGATAATCATGCCAAGGCTGCATCATCCACATCTCGACCCCATGCAAGTATCACAGAGACTGTCAGGGAGACAGTCACCACAGAGACAGTCATGGAGACACTCACAAAGACCTCACCAAAGTCCCAATCTCAGTCTCGCTTTTCTGACTTTGTTGTACCATCTCCGTCTCCCCCCTGCATGGATTTCCCTAAAAGTATGCAGAGATTGCTGCCAATGGCTGCACTCTCTTTTTCCAGCCCAAATCATTCGCGACAAGCAGTGTACCCAGTTCATCGAAAATCAACCAACAGACTGAATTGTGTTCGCCCAGGACTTTCAGCTGGCTACCAATCTTTTTCACCATCTAAAAAATACATGACATCTCCAATCCTTCCCCCTCCCGACCTCATGGAACATACAGAGAGTCTTGTATGATGTGCTGTGGGTCCCTGCATTGGGTGTAGTTTTGAAAACAAGCTGGGACCCAGTATGCCTATGCCATTCTCTATTCCTGTGTTGATAAGAAATAGAAAACATAGAGCATATTTAACCCAGGGGGTAAACCAGTCTAGTCTCCTTCCTGTTTCAAAACAACATCAGAGTGCCCAAGCGGATATTAGTACTTCTAGACTTTCTGTAAAGCTAGCTCTTCTGAACGTTAGATCACTTTCAAACAAGTAATTTTTAATTAATGATCTTATTTGCAAACACAATCTTGATTTTTTTGCTTCTAACTGAAACATGGCTGGATCAAGCAAAGAATGCTACCACCCTTATTGAAGCAGCTCCCCCAAATTTTAATTTCATGAGTGCTACCCGACATGGGAAAGGTGGCGGGATCGCAAACATATTCAAAGCCTCTTTTCAATGTAAGTAAACAGTCCTCACTTGGTGATTTTACATCCTTTGAACACTTATGTGCACTTGTTACATGCTCTCCTAACATATTGTTATTAACTATTTACAGGCCTCCGAGACATTCAGCCAAAGTTTTTCTGGAAGAGTTTGGTGAACTGTTGTCAGTCATTTGAGTTTGACTGTCTTATTATATCTGGGGATTTTAACTTGCATGTAGATAATCCTGAAAACACTTATGCCAGAGAATTACTTGCACTTATTGACAAGTTCAACCTAGTACAACATGTACAGGGGCCGACCCACTCTCGTGGTCATACCCTTGACCTCGTTATCGCAAAGGGTCTTACTGTTTCTACTACTGTTGTTGACCTGGCCTTATCTGATCATTTCTGTGTTTTCTCTGATGTTTCTATGTCCCCTCACATTCAGAACAGCTCAATGACTATGGGTAGGAGAGTCATAAACGACAACACACGTGTTCTCTTTGAGCAAGCTCTCTCACGGATCTCAACTAAAATGTCAGACTCTGTAGACGACTTACTGGAAATTTTTAATTTAAATATGACCCAAATTATGGATGATATTGCTCCATTCAAAATCAAAAGAGTCAATGACAAGTAGAAAGCACCATGGAAGCAATACCCAGCTGTTAAACTGCTAAAGAGAGAATGTAGGAAGACTGAAAGAAAATGGCGCAAATCTAAACTTCACATCCATTATCAAATCCATAAAGAGATGCTTTGTAAATATAATTATGAAATTGGTAAAGCAAGACAGTCTTTCTTCTCCAACATCATCAACAGGAATATGAACAATGCCCGTGTGCCATTTTCAACAGTAGAGAAGCTAACTAATCCCCCACCACAATTAGCACCTGAACTTCTCTCAGTTAATAAATGCAATGAGTTTGCATCCTTCTTCAAAGGTAAAATTGATAAAATACGGCAGAATATTGCTCATAATATATCTCAGTTGCAAATAACTGAAAAGCTGCAATCACCAGTGACACAGACAGACAATTTCAACACAATGTCAGAATTTTGTTTGATTGATTACGAGACTCTTGAAAAAACTGTACAAAATCTCAGTTCCTCAACATCTGAATTGGACATTCTGCCCACCAACTTTTTTAAGTCTGTTCTTCACCTTATAATTACAGATGTGCTTCAGATCATAAATGCATCCCTAGAGACTGGCATTTTTCCTGTGTCCCTGAAGAAAGTCGTTGTAAAGCCCCGCCTTAAAAAGAATAATCTGGATGCTTCAGTATTGAACAACTACAGGCCAATATCAAATCTACCATTCATCGGGAAAATCCTTGAAAAAATTGTCTTCAATCAATTAACTGCCTTCTTGATATCAAACAGCTGTTTTGATAACTTTCAGTCAGGATTTCATGCCAATCATAGCACTGAAACAGCGCTGATTAAAGTTATAAATGACATACGTCTTAATACTGATGCAGGCAAAACATCGGTCCTGGTGTTACTGGACCTCAGTGCAGCTTTTGATACTGTTGATCACAACATACTGCTATATCGACTTGAACACTGGGTTGGGTTGACTGGTAAAGTTATCAATTGGTTAAAATCATACTTAAAAGATAGAAGCTTCTTTGTTACCATGGAAAATTGTACCTCAACATCAATGTCCTTGACCTGTGGTGTCCCCCAGGGGTCGATCCTTGGACCATTACTATTCAACCTTTATATGCTCCCACTTGGACAAATTGTCAAGAACAACTCAATTTTGTATCACTGCTATGCAGATGACACCCAAATTTATTTTGCTCTATCACCTAATGATTATGCCCCCCTTGAATGTCTCTACCAGTGTATTGACCAAATCAACAACTGGAGGTCACAAAATTTTCTTCAGCTGAACACAGATAAAACAGAAGTAATTCTATTTGGGAAAAAAGATGAAAGACTCAGGATTACCACTATTCTTGACACAAAGGGGATTAAAACAAAAGATGTGGTTAAAAATCATGGTGTTTTCATTGACAGCGAGCTAAACTTTGACAGTCACATGAAAGCAATCACTAAATCAGCATTTTATCACCTAAAAAACATTTCCAAACTAAGAGGACTTTTGTCAAAAAATGATCTGCAAAAACTTATACATGCCTTCATCTCTAGTAGGGTTGACTACTGCAATAGCCTTTTCACAGGCCTGCCAAAAAAGACCATCAAACGACTTCAGGTGATTCAAAATGCAGCGGCTAGGGTTCTCACACGAACAAAAAGAACAGAGCACATTACTCCAATTCTAAGGTCCCTTCACTGGCTTCCAGTAAGCTACAGAATTGACTTTAAAGCATTGCTGCTGGTGTACAAATCTCTAAATGGTACAGGGCCCAATTACCTCTCTGATATGTTGCAGCGGCCTAACCCAATCAGATCTACCTGATCGCAGCAGCAAAATTTACTGGTAAAACCTGTTGTTAAAACAAAGTGTGGTGAAGCAGCTTTTAGCTACTATGCAGTACAGCTATGGAACCAACTCCCAGAGGACATTAAAAATGCTCCTGCTGTTGGCAGCTTCAAATCTAGATTAAAGCCCAAGCTGTTTTCAGATGCTTTCTGCTAACTGATAAATACCATCTTTACATGTTTTAAACTTTACTTAACTTTTACAGTCTCTGCATGTTTTAAACTTTACTTAACTTTTATTCTATTTTATTCTGCTGTGTAGGTGCAATTTGTAATTAAGTGATCAATCTCATTAATTCAGTCTCATCAAATCATGAAATCAGTCTCATTAATAATACCATTAATTTTGGTGCTTAATAATAAATTACCAAACAGCTAAATTATGGTATATTCCAAGTTATTATGATCACTTACCGTATTACACAACCTTGGAATTCTTTGAGATTGGGTACTTCAAAGAATATAGAAGCAACACAGACACAGTTTAACAACTAATTGAATTTATTATAACAAAGATAAAAATGAATAATAGCAGTTGAAATCTTCAGCAAACAGTGAGGTATGTGTATATATGGGAGCGTGTGTGTGTGTGTGTGTGTGTGTGTGTGTGAGGCCTTGTGGCCTAAACAAAAGACTAGCTTGGGATGCTAGCTAAGGTGTGTTGTGTGTGTGTGTGTGAGAGGCCTAGTGGCCTAAACAAAAGACTAGCTTGGGATGCTAGCTAAAGTGTGTGTGTGTGTGTGTGTGTGTGTGTGTGTGTGCGCGTGTGTGAGTGAGTGAGTGGAGGAGGGGTCACCACGTGTTGGAGACAAAAGATTAGCACTGTTGCTAATGAGACAAAAGAATTAGCTGTGGTAGCTAACTCCACTAGCTTATAACACTACTAAATCCTCTGAAATCTTGATGAGGTCAAAATATGTGTAATAATGAAATTAAAGGTGTTAGGAAGGAATAGAGAGCATGCAAAAGCCTATCTATTAAACAATTGAGAGATCAACACAAATAGAACAATAATCAATTCAACACCCTAAGTGTTTACAGTGTACACAATTAAACCGTTCCTGAGTTTAAATTCACACTACTTCAGAAAGCTAACTCCTAAGACTAGTTTGCCCAAAATGCCAATCTTACTTCAGTATCTTGCCTCTACGCAAGATTATGAGGAGATGTTCTGAAGAGACGGAGTTTCACAGTTTTCGTGGAGGCCTCCATGAAAGCAGAGGATTTCTTGGTCAGAACGCTTCGTAGTTCGTGGAGAAGAAGTCTCTGATCAAACAATGTGCACAGCGCTTTTAGTCAGAAGAAACCCGGTCGCTTCTAACTTTAAATTAACTGCTTTGGGCAGCAGTCGTACGTACTTATAATGAACAAATGAAAAACCAGTTGTAACTCAATCTGAGTTAAAATCGCGTGATTCTGGAGTTTACCGTGGCCAATGGTAAATGGAAGAAAACACACTAAATTCTGTTTCTTGCCAGAAAGACGTCTTTTCTTGGGTTTTCTGGTGCAGGGTATCTCTTTGTGTCTGGATGGCTTGAAATCTGTGACGAGAGAGAGAGGGCGTTTTTATGTCAGTGTGACCCGAGTCACATCCGCGCCAAAAGAGGAGGAACGGAAGTTTGCTCAGTTACTTATGGCTTCATGGAGGATGTGACGTAGGTGATCCCACCCAGGCATGACGTAGGTCAATGCGGAAGTTGGTTGATGGGATTTGTAGTTTCCAGACGGGACGGTGGCTTTGTACTTACAGCTGTTTTTTACTGAACTTTTACTTCATTTTATTATTTTATTTCTGCTATTGTTTAATTCTTATTATTTTTTTCTCTCTTCTTCCCCCTTTATTTTATGTAATTTTATTTTCTATTGTTTACTGTTTTGCTTTTACCTCTGTAAAGCACATTGAACTGCCACTGTGTATCACATCTGATTTTCCCCATATGCTTTATTTATATTCACATGTGATTTTCCCCATGTGATTTATTTATTTATTTACCTATGACTGGGCGGCACAGTGGTGTAGTGGTTAGCGCTGTCGCCTCACAGCAAGAAGGTCCGGGTTCGAGCCCCGGGGCCGGCGAGGGCCTTTCTGTGCGGAGTTTGCATGTTCTCCCCGTGTCCGCGTGGGTTTCCTCCGGGTGCTCCGGTTTCCCCCACAGTCCAAAGACATGCAGGTTAGGTTAACTGGTGACTCTAAATTGACCGTAGGTGTGAATGTGAGTGTGAATGGTTGTCTGTGTCTATGTGTCAGCCCTGTGATGACCTGGCGACTTGTCCAGGGTGTACCCCGCCTTTCGCCCGTAGTCAGCTGGGATAAGCTCCAGCTTGCCTGCGACCCTGTAGAACAGGATAAAGTGGCTACAGATAATGAGATGAGATTTACCTATGACTGTCCCCATAATGATTCATTTATTTTTACCTGTGATTTTCCCCAGTGTCATTCATTTAAATTCACATGTGATTGTTCCCATGTGATTCATTTATATACACACGTGATTTCCCCTATATGCTTCGTTTATACACACGTGTGAATTTAACATGATTCATTTACATTCAGATGTTATTTTCAATGTGATTTATTTATATTCGCACGTGATTTCCTAACATGTGACTCATTCTGTATAGACGTTATTTTTTTGATATAATTCATATATTTTCATGTGAGTTTTTATCCACGATTACTTTATATTCACATGATTTTTTTTTTACTTGTAATCCTACCCCCAGAGGATTCATTTATATATTAATATTAATATGTAATCTTTCCCCCACATGATTAATTTGTTTTCATGTTAATTTTTCACATGCAGGCCATATACAGTGGTGCTTGAAAGTTTGTGAACCCTTTAGAATTTTCTATATTTCTGCATAAATATGACCTAAAACATCATTAGATTTTCACACAAGTCCTAAAAGTAGATAAAGAGAACCCAGTTAAACAAATGAGACAAAAATATTATACTTCGTCATTTATTTATTGTGGAAAATGATCCAATATTACATATCTGTGAGTGGCAAAAGTACGTGAACCTTTGCTTTCAGTATCTGGTGTGACCCCCTTGTGCAGCAATAACTGCAACTAAACATTTCCGGTAACTGTTGGTCAGTCCTGCACACCGGCTTGGAGGAATTTTAGCCCATTCCTCCGTACAGCACAGCTTCAACTCTGGGATGTTGGTGGGTTTCCTCACATGAACTGCTCGCTTCAGGTCCTTCCACAACATTTCGATTGGATTAAGGTCAGGACTTTGACTTGGCCATTCCAAAACATTAACTTTATTCTTCTTTAACCATTCTTTGGTAGAACGACTTGTGTGCTTAGGGTCATTGTCTTGCTGCATGACCCACCTTCTCTTGAGATTCAGTTCATGGACAGATGTCCTGACATTTTCCTTTAGAATTTGCTGGTATAATTCAGAATTTATTGTTCCATCAATGATGGCAAGCCGTCCTGGCCCAGATTTAGCAAAACAGGCCCAAACCATGATACTACCACCACCATGTTTCACAGATGGGATAAGGTTCTTATGCTGGAATGCAGTGTTTTCCTTTCTCCAAACATCACGCTTCTCATTTAAACCAAAAATTCTATTTTAGTCTCATCCATCCACAAAACATTTTTCCAATAGCCTTCTGGCTTGTCCACGTGATCTTTAGCAAACTGCAGACGAGCAGCAATGTTCTTTTTGGACAGCAGTGGCTTTCTCCTTGCAACCCTGCCATGCACACCATTGTTGTTCAGTGTTCTCCTGATGGTAGGCTCATGAACATTAACATTAGCCAATGTGAGAGAGGCCTTCAGTTGCTTAGAAGTTACCCTGGGGTCCTTTGTGACCTCGCCGACTATTACACGCCTTGCTCTTGGAGTGATCTTTGTTGGTGGACCACTCCTGGGGAGGGTAACAATGGTCTTGAATTTCCTCCATTTGTACACAATCTGTCTGACTGTGGATTGGTGGAGTCCAAACTCTTTAGAGATGGTTTTGTAACCTTTTCCAGCCTCATGAGCATCAACAACGCTTTTTCTGAGGTCCTCAGAAATCTCCTTTGTTCGTGCCATGATACACTTCCACAAACATGTGTTGTGAAGATCAGACTTTGACAGAACCCTGTTCTTTAAATAAAACAGGGTGCCCACTCACACCTGATTGTCATCCCATTGATTGAAAACACCTGATTCTAATTTCACCTTCAAATTAACTGCTAATCCTAGAGGTTCACATACTTTTGCCACTCACAGATATGTAATATTGGATCATTTTCCTCAATACATAAATAACCAAGTATAATATTTTTGTCTCATTTGTTTAACTGGGTTCTCTTGATGTACTTTTAGGACTTGTGTGAAAATCTGATGATGTTTTAGGTCATATTTATGCAGAAATATAGAAAATTCTAAAGGGTTCACAAACTTTCAAGCACCACTGTAGTTTCATTTTCTAAAAATGTTCGTTTTCCACATTAAATCACGTTGTTCGAATAATGTCACATGATTACTTCAGCTCACATTAGCATTTCAGAGCGTTTTTCACACATCATTCACTTACTCGTGTGAAATTTATGTGATTTTCCTGTAAGGTTCAAGACTCCGCACAATTTGACCTCCAAATTGACATGAATGACTGAAAAAATTTTTCCCAGCTCTATGCTTTTACAATTCTCAGTGTCTTATAAATCACATAAGGCTACTCCTTTATTTTTCTAAACACTGTTTGATAAATCCTTCATCAGTTTGTCCTTGGACAGACAAAACAGTCTGAATCGGAAGCTGTTAAAGAGAAAAACAGCCAAGCGAAGACCGGGGATTGATATGGACTTGGAAAGTTAATAGCACATGGCAAACAGCACAAGAGGAAAGAAATCAACCCTTGAGCTTGTTTAGGATAACAGTTTGAGCGGCCCTGAAACCAGTGTTTCTTTCTGTAAGTGAAAAGACCTGGTCCCAGGTCAGCATAAAAGTTTACGTGTGTGTGTGTGTGTGAGAGAGAGAGAGAGAGAGAGAGAGAGAACCATGACTGGAATGAGGGGAGGGTGAAGGGGTGTTGAACTGAAGGGCCAATCACATGAATCTTAGGCAAAGACTTATCTGTAGTTGAAATTGTACGATGATTGCTTTTGAGCATCCGTCCTGGTGAGCAGTGCCCATCGAGAGCAGCAACATGGTGAGTGTGAAGCCAGATCCATAGATTGTCAAATGATATATACAGAACTTCTTTGATTTTTCATGATGGATAGATGCAAAATGAGAAAAATATATCATCATCAGACTTGTGCCAGATCATATGAATGAGTCAAATTTGACAAAGAATGAAACATGAAGCAAAGCATTCTGATGTGTTAACTTCAAATATCAGATTAAAATAACATCATCGCGTTTTTGTTTCTAGACGAGCTACACTGACAAAGGGGAAAAGGTAACCCAATCAGTTTTACTGTCAAATACTGATCGTTTACGAAATCTTGTAACAAAAGCATGAACTGAAGCTACTCTGTGCAAAATATTATCAGGAATGTCTGGCAATTTTTTTTGTGTGTGTTACAGCCAGAGAAAGGCAAATTTATAAGGTTCCACCATTTGACATTCTGGGTGGGCAATGCTAAACAGGTAAGTCTCATTATACTATATAGAATGTTTTCAAACCATATACAGTTCCCTCCACCATTATTGGCACCCCTTGTAAAGATCAGTAAAAAGGATTAGGGAAAAAAAAAATCCACCTTTTGGTGAAGTCGCTTCATCTCACACTGAAAAAATGAGAAAAATCCAACCTTTAATTGAAATAAATGTATTCACAAAAAAACAAATCCCTCTTCAAGAAATAATTATTTTCACCACAAACACATATATCTATGTTATTTACCGGCTGGGAGGTCCGTATCTTGAAATACCGTGACCGAGGTCTTGAAAGTACTGAGCGAGGCCCTCTGGGCCAGGGTCAGTATTCAAGGCCGAGGTCACGGTATTTCACCATACGGACCGACCTTAAGTTGGTAAATAATATATTAATTTTTTTCTTGACCAAATTCTAACAGAAAACGAGAGCGCCCGAAAGGGAAAACCGAGCCGAGCCGCCATTTTGAATCCTCATTCACGGCTGTAATGCAAATTGCTTCCTCCTCAGTATACAAGTGCACTTCCATGGCAGGAAAAAAACTACATTTTACCGCCTATGTAGTCCCCTATTTATACAAAATTGAGTCATTCAGGATTCAGCCATGTTTTTGCTCGGCGTTAGCAAGTTACAGGTTTTTAGCTTTCTCCTGTACGGAAGCCGAGAGAGGCCCTTCATATAATCCTTTTTTTTATTCACCTTGTTATCCCGAGATAACGACATAATTAATTCAGGATCTCGAGAAAACAACACAACTAATTCGAGATCTCGAGAAAACAAAACAATTATTCCGTGATCTCGAGAAAACAAAACAATTATTTCATGATCTCGAGTAAACAGCTGAGAAATGGATGACCAAAGTTGCGTCTATACAGAATGAGAAATAGCCCCAAAGTCAGCATATCACAAGTCTATTGGCGTACCTGAATGAACCATTTCTCAGCTGTTTACTCGAGATCATGAAATAACGGTTTTGTTTTCTCGAGATCTCGAAATAACGGTTTTGTTTTCTCGAGATCTCGAAATAACGGTTTTGTTTTCTCGAGATCTCGAAATAACGGTTTTGTTTTCTCGAGATCTCGAATTAGTTATGCTGTTTTCTCGAGATCCTGAATTAATTATGTTGTTATCTCGGGATAACAAGGCGAATAAAAAAAAAGGATTATATGAAGGGCCTTTCGCGGCTTCCGTACTCCTGAAATGTTTTCTTTTATTTCTTCTTCCTCAGGGTAGTAAAACTCGCTTTCGCTGTGAACACTGTCATTATCGCTATCCATGCTGTAAAATTAATGCTATTCTCCTGAGAAATGCTGGCAAGATTTTTGATAAAAATCTTATAAATAAATCTTGTAAAAAAGATAAATGTTGACAAAAATTGCTACTATGTTTGTTGTTGTTGTGAACGAACAAGTCGCCAGAGGTCCATAACCGGGGTCCGTCACTGGGGTTCGTACCGTAGGATACGGACCTGCTCGCCAGCCAATCAGAGCACAGGATTTGATGAAAACTGCACCGCAAAAAAAAATAAACCACTATTATTGGCACCTCTGCATTTAATACTTTGTACAATTTTATAAGGTTGGAGATACAGAGCAGGGAATCTGAGACCATTCTTCTTTACACAATCGGTTGTGTATAAGTGGTTAGTGGCACAGTAGTGTAAGTGGTTAGTGCTGTAGCCTCACAGCAAGAAGGTTCTGGGTTCGAGTCCAGCAGCTGATGGGGGCCTTTCTGTGTGGAGTTTGTATGTTGTCTGTATGGGTTTCCTTCACAGTCCAAAGACATGCAGTTAGGTCAATATACCGTAGGATGGCCTTGGGCTGAAGTGCCCAAGAGTGGTGGTGCACATGTATGCAGTGGCTTTACTCTCCTATGATGAACTAAATTTCTTTGTGCAGTGACAATAAAAGGCATTCTAATCTGTCTGAGGCCCTCTCTTGTGCTCTCTTCTCTTCAGCTCACTGCACAGGTTTTCAATGGGGTTCAGGTCAGAGGATTGAAATGGCCAAGGCAGAAGTTTGATTCTGTGCTCAGCGAAAATTTGTGTTACTACGGATTATTATCCTGCTGGAAGATCCAATGATGACCCAGTTTTAGTTTCCTGGCAGAGGCAGCCAGATTTTGATTTAAAATGTTCTGGTATTTCATGGAGTCCATGATGCCATGTACCCTAACAAGGTTTTCAGGGCCTTTGGAGGAAAAACAGCCCCAAAACATTACAAAACTTCCACCATATTTTACAGTTGGGATCGAGTTCTTTTCATTATATCCATCCTTCTTTTTACACCAAACCCACTGTGAGTGTTTATTGCCAAAAAGCTCCATTTTTGTTCCATCAGACCAGAGAACACAGTTCCAGTCAAAGTTGTAATAGCATTTCACAAACCTCAGGTACTTGTGTTTGTGGTTAACTGACAGAAAAGGCTTTTTTTTTCTGGCAGATCTTCCAAATAGGGCGGCACGGTGGTGTAGTGGTTAGCGCTGTCGCCTCACAGCAAGAAGGTCCAGGTTCGAGCCCCGTGGCCGGCGAGGGCCTTTCTGTGAGGAGCTTGCATGTTGTCCGCGTGGGTTTCCTCCGGGTGCTCCGGTTTCCCCCACAGTCCAAAGACATGCAGGTTAGGTTAACTGGTGACTCTAAATTGACTGTAGGTGTGAATGTGAGTGTGAATGGTTGTCTGTGTCTATGTGTCAGCCCTGTGATGACCTGGCGACTTGTCCAGGGTGTACCCCGCCTTTCGCCCGTAGTCAGCTGGGATAGGCTCCAGCTTGCCTGCGACCCTGTAGAACAGGATAAAGTGGCTAGAGATAATGAGATGAGATGAGATGAGATGAGATCTTCCAAATAATCTGTTGGCATGGAGGTGGAATCTGATGGTGGTTTTGGAGACTTTTAAACCCCAAGATTCTATTTTTTCTTTTCATTCACCAACAGTGATCCTTGTTTTTTTTTTTTTTTGCCTCTCTTATCCTCCTCTTCACTGTACATGGGGGTAAAATAAACTTGGGTCCTCTTCCAAGCAAGTTTGTAACAGTTCCAGTTGGTGTCCACTGTTATTTATTTATTTTTATTTTAAAAAATTATTATTATTATTGCCCTAACAGTAGAAATGGACAGTTTAAGGCGAGTAGCTTTTTTTTTAAACCATTCCCTGACTTATGAAGGTCAACACACTCTTCCCTCATTTGGTTTGTGTGTTCTCTTATCTTTCCCTTGTTGATGGATAACTCATGGATTTTGGCCTCTGTGTTATCTCATATTTGTTGCCCAGTCAATCTAGAAGTCATAGATTACAGCTTGAAATTTCCTACACACTTCAATCAACTCAAATTTCTTGATTATTTCTGAATGAGTGATTTGTTCTTCTCTGATTTTTTTTTCAAATAAAGGTTGGATTTTTCTCTCTTTTTTTTCATTGTGACATGAAGCTACTTCACCAAACGGTGGATTTTTTTTTCTAACCCTTTATACTAATTTTTACAAGAGGTGCAAATAATTGTGGAGGGCATTGTATTTAAGCATTTTGAGAAATAAGAATTATCAATCTAACTATTCTACAGTTTTGGAATATTTTTACAGATTTTACCATCTGTAATAAAAATAAATACATACTTCATATCCATACATACATACATACATTATCCACAGCCGCCCATCCTGTTCTACAGGGTCGCAGGCAAGCTGGAGCCTATCCCAGCTGATTACGGGTGAAAGGCGGGGTACACCCTGGGCAAGTCGCCAGGTCATCACAGGGCTGACACATAGACACAGACAACCATTCACACTCACATTCACACCTATGGTCAATTTGGAGCCACCAATTAGCCTAACCTGCATGCCTTGGGACTGTGGAGGAAATCCACACGGACAGCATGCAAACTCCACAGAGAAAGGCCCTTGTCGGCCGCTGGGCTAGAACCCTGGACCTTCTTGCTGTGAGGTGACAGTGCTAACCACTACACCACCATGCCGCCCATATCCCTATATCCAAAATCTTAGACCAATAAAATATATTTTTTGTTTGTGTCAAAAAATAAGGTAAGCCAGGTTCAATGTCACAATAAGTTGTTTTACCTGTATTTACGCAATGGTTGTTGGCTAAGTACACTGGTCACAGTAAGCTAAATATTACCTTAGCTGTATTTTTTTCTTTTCTGTTAAACACTAACAAGACTTTGGAGCAAATATACAAAAAAAGAAAAAAGTGCATTTCTATGCTCAAGTTGCTCTGCTGCTTTCTTTTATTTAGGTCAAACATACAACATGCCAATTTTGACATTAAATTATGAAAAATGCTTGTGGCATGAAATAATCATTTTACTGGCAAGAAATAATCATCGTAATCATACAGTTGCTGGGTTACAACCTGAAAGCAGGACAGGATTTGACCTGCTTGTGTACAAGCTGCATTGTCACTTAATCATTACTTAAATGTACCACAAACCCACATTTTACTGACATAACTTTGATTTACAAGAACTTAGCTATATTAGAACTTATTTTACAGTAGACTAAATAAGCTGTCTGGCAGCTAGTACTGTATTTAAAGTAAACATCTGGTATGGTAAATAGCATGCATGTTGGATGTTCAGGCCCATAGTAACTGGTGAAAACTTCTAGGTCTGAACAACAATATATGGTGCAACAGTGTCATGATTATTTACCTCTTCTAAGTAGTTCTTGGTGCATAATTTCCAAATTGTAATGATACATAATTGTAGACCAGGTACACCGATTAACCATAAAATTAAACACACTGACAGGCATTGATTCGCATGGGGCACGAAGGCTAACCCATATGGTCCAATCCCACAGAAGAGCTACTGTAGCACAAACTGATGAAAAAGTTAATGCTGGCTAAAACAGAAAGGGGTCAGCATTAACCTTTTTAGCAGTAGCTCTTCTGTGGGATTGGACCATATGGGTTAGCCTTTGACACCTATGACCCTGTCGCCGGTTCACCAGTTGTCCTTCCTTGGACCACTTTCGGTGGGTACCAGAGGTGGATAAAGTACCCAACTTCATTACTTAAGTCAAAGTACAGATCCCACTGGTCAAATGTTACTCCGATACAAGTGAACGTTGTCCAGTCAGTTTTTTACTTAAGTTAAAGTACTGAAGTACTTGCTTTTAAAAATACTCAAGTATTAAAAGTACATTTTCTGTCAACGCATCGTTGTATTATTGCCACAATACTTACAAAACCTAATGCCGTTACCAAAGACAGAAATGTGAATTCACAAAAAGAACGCATGCTGTGCCATCATGGTGGTTTAACGTTAAGCTAGCTAGTCAGTGAAACGCCACTTAACATGCTCGCAAACTCTTTTCAAACTCGAAATCATATTGGGTAGCTAACGCTACTAGAAAAGAAATATTTCTATATTCTGTTCATTTGGCAAAATGATGCTAAAACATATTTCTGAAAGGATTTCAGATAAGTTAACGTTATTCATGTTAGCATAACTCCATTTTTACATGCTAACTAACAGTGTTCAAGTTAACTAGTTATGTGTAAATGTTAGCTGTGGACAAAGCGATGGCAACTTGGTGGGCAAATCCATAGAAAGTCATTTGACTAACCAGACTGCATAGCTATTGCAACGTTATCGCTAGCTCTGAAAGCACAGACAACTTCTTTACAAGCTTTCTCTTGGAATAAAACATTTACAGACCTCAATATGCTTCTGCAGGTTGGATGGCGAGTTTTTGTAGGCCGTGATGTGGTTCGTTTTTGGCAAACAAAGCAAACATTTAAAACGAAATGCATCTTTAATCCTTTCAGAAAACTGAAACATGGGTTCATGGGCCATGAGTGTGTGCGTTCCCCAGAAGAACCGCCTCCTTCCATTCTGCCATCAACTGATCGTGTTCAAATAACGCTGCGGAGAAATCACTGATCTTGATTTTATACAGTCTGTGGATGTGACGTGACCCTAGTGATTACTGATAGGTTGTCTCAGTGTCACTTGCGAAAAAAACATCACGTTTTAGAAAAAAAAAAAGAAAAAACATCCACTTTCAAAGCTGCTTCATAGTAACGAGTAACGAGGACCTTGACAGAAATGTAGTGGAGTAAAAAGTACAATATTTGCCTTTCAAATGTAGTGAAGTTAAAGTCAGAAGTTTCCAAAAAAATAAAAAATACTCAAGTAAAGTACAGATACACAAAAAGTGTACTTAAGTTCAGTACTCAAATAAATGTACTTGGTTACTGTCCACCTCTGGTAGGTACTAACCACTGCATACCAGAAAACCCCCATAAGATGTACGATTTTGGAGATGCTCAAACCCAGTTATCTAGCCATCACAATTTTGCCCTTATCAAAGTCGCTCAGATCCTTACACTTGCCCATTTTTCCTGCTTCCAACACATCAACTTTGAGAACTGACTGCTCTTTCGCTGCCTGATATCTCCTACCCCTTGACATGTACCATTGTAACAATATATACGGTACATATATGTTATTTACCAGCTGGGAGGTCCGTATCGTGAAATACCATGACTGAGGTCTTGAAAGTACTGAGCGAGGCCCTCTGGGCTGAGGTCACTATTTAAGGCTGAGGTCACAGTATTTCACCATACGGACTGACTTTAAGCTGGTAAATAATATATAAATTTTTTTCTTTACCAAATTCTAACAGAAAACGAGAGCGCCCAAAAGGGAAAACTGAGCCGAGGCGAGCCGCCATTTTGAATCCTCATTCACGGCTGTAATGCAAATGGCTTCCTCCTCAGTATACAAGTGCACTTCCATGGCAGGAAAAAAAATACATTTTACCGCCTATGTAGTCCCCCATTTATACAAAATTGAGTCATTCAGGATTCAGCCATGTTTTTGCTTGGCGTTAGCAACAGTTAGAGGTTTTTAGCTTTCTCCTGAAATGTTTTCTTTTATTTCGTCTTCTTCAGGGTAGTAAAACTCACTTTTGCTGTAAAGACTGTCGTTATCACGATCCATGCTGTAAAATTAATGCTATTCTCCTGAGAAATGCAAAAATAAATGTTGACAAAAATTGCTACTATGTTTGTTGTTGTTGTGAATGAGCGAGTTGCCAGAGTCTGTAACCGGGGTCCGTATCGTAGGATACGGACCCGCTTGCCAGCCAATCAGAGCACAGGATTTGATGGAAACTCATCTCATCATCTCTAGCCGCTTTATCCTGTTCTACAGGGTCGCAGGCAAGCTGGAGCCTATCTCAGCTGACTATGGGCGAAAGGCGGGGTACACCCTGGACAAGTCGCCAGGTCATCACAGGGCTGACACATAGACACAGACAACCATTCACACTCACATTCACACCTACGGTCAATTTAGAGTCACCAGTTAACCTAACCTGCATGTCTTTGGACTGTGGGGGAAACCGGAGCACCCGGAGGAAACCCACGCGGACACGGGGAGAACATGCAAACTCCACACAGAAAGGCCCTCGCCGGCCACGGGGCTCAAACCCGGACCTTCTTGCTGTGAGGCGACAGCGCTAACCACCACACCACCGTGCCGCCCCTTGATAGAAACTGGACCACGGAAAAAAAAAATAATGTAATTCACTTCACCTGTCAGTATTTTTAATTTTATGCCTGATCAGCAGATATGTCTGTACTTATTGCTCAGAAATAATCTAACTACGGATTCATATTTGTACATGACATTATCAATAACCATTTACTTAAAGTGGGCATATTATGAAAAGCTCACTTTTTCAGTGCTTGTGCACATACAGTGGTGCTTGAAAGTTTGTGAACCCTTTAGAATTGAGAAAAGTCCTCAAGGATCTGTCAACTTGTGGAAAAGGCCTGTATAGTGTCGCCTTTAAAAGATGGATGTTGATTAGTTCTGTAATATTACAGGCATTATTGATTATACCTTTCTTACTCTTTTTAGACAGATATGCATGTATTTACTGATGTAGTTTTGGTGTGCATGTACACACATACAAATTATATACCAAGTGTTACATCTATGTAAGGAATAAAACACAATGGGGCATGTTGTTAAAGGAAAATAATCAGTGATGGGTTGTTTACGGAAGGTTGTTAATACATTGAAGCTGATTATTTTTCAAAACACCACACCCCTATCATATTTTATTCTTAAAGCTAGACGGCCTTTCGATTTCATAAAATCGGTGAAATTTAGTTCCCTTTGAAATTTGGTCATTGTGATGTATGTTTATTTCTGTAATATCTAAAAAAAATTAACCAGACCATTCTGTGGCTGGGAAGTTATTTAATTTGAGGGGATTAAAGCAAATAATGTGCATGAAATCGCTCGCTTTGCGCAGTCAAGCAGACAAAGGAAGTCCGTGTACGCATGCGCAGGTTTACCTTCTTCTTCTTCTTCTTTTGGGTTTTACGGCAGCTGGCATCCACAGTGTTGCATTACTGCCATCTACAGGTTTACCTTTGACCGTGCACTGACAGTTCCATCATTCTGTTGCTAAACGAACAGCTGATCACACCGAGGCGCTCGCTGAGCGCCGATATTTATTAGTTTGTTCCTGAGTTTCCTTTCCTTTGCAACATAACATCTTTTCTTCTCGCTTTCCGTTACTGTAGTCGGTCTTTCACGTTTCATTCGCACACTCACGTCCTCCATTTTCCTCTCCTGTTTCAAATTTGTATCCCACAATGCCTTGAACAAACAGGGAAAGATGCTATAGTATCTTGAATTGGGTCATAGTGAAGCAGGAAAAATTAGGAGAGAATTTAGGGCCATGTGGCCCTAAATTCATTAATTGTTCTATTTAAAAAAAAAACTAATAAAATTGGAAGTCTGTGATTCAAATTCAGTAGCTTTTGGTCCACTAAACAAAAATAATTGGGTGTCAGGAAAATTCTTTTTATGACCTACACTTGAAAAATCTGAAAGGCAGTCTCCCTTTAACATTAATTTTTATTAATTTTATTTCGTCTTTGGTATAGGGTCTATAATATCAAGAGCTAACTTGTTTCATAGATGTTCATGATTGTGTTCAATGTTGTGCAACATTTGTAACAATTAGTTCCTGTCATCGCTTACATTATAGTAGCTAGAAACAGTCATTGTATCTTCAGCCTCAAAATTACTAAGAAAAAATGCAGTTTTGTCATGATACAAAGAAATAGCAAACTGCGAAGCCTTACATCCTGACATCTTTTATTTGTCAGAAAGGTTAAAGCTACAGCTTTACCTCTGACTGTTACAATGCTGACAGTGGAAA
This sequence comes from Neoarius graeffei, assembly GCF_027579695.1. Classification (NCBI taxonomy): domain Eukaryota; kingdom Metazoa; phylum Chordata; class Actinopteri; order Siluriformes; family Ariidae; genus Neoarius; species Neoarius graeffei. The sequence continues at coordinate 17,086,090 of NC_083596.1, read as the reverse complement.
CTGTCCAAAAATGTCAAATAAACATCACCTGACAGAAGAACTCGCTGTAGCAATGATTATACATGTTTTTAATGTATACTGACTGCCATACAGGTCCCTGTTAGCCTAGTAAACTAGACCCACCCACCTAGCAGCCAAAAATATTTTTGCCTAGCGAGTGGGTCTAGCCTCGCACCATATCAACAAAACACCCCGGGCATCAAATCGTGCCCGCCAATCACAACGCAAGGTTTTTGTTTGGATTCTTTGGGCGGGCTTTTGCAGGAGTGACGTCAAGGCTGCACGACGCTGGAGAAAGCACAACAGGAAAGATGGCTACGGCTAGAGAACAGCGCTCGTTTGACTCCGCTTTGGAATCAGTTTTAGAAGAATTAGACTTGGAGTTTTCGTTGAAACATGAGCAGGAAGAGGCTCTCCGCTCATTCCTTTTCAAGAAGGACGTTTTCGCTGTTTTGCCTACCAGCTGGCTCCGCTCGTAGCCAAAAGGATGGGGCTAGTTTGTGCAGTACGAAGAATTAATAAACAGCTTTGAAACATTACTTTTTGATTGTTTCTTATTTTCCCGTTATTTTAAATTTAAGGGAAATTATTTCACCAAACACCACTAAATAAAAATAAAAACTCTCAAAAACAGTTTAAGCAAACCCTTGAAAACACTTTAAAAAAAATAAGTGTATGTTAAGTATGTGGTACAGACTCCAAACTTGTGGTCATTATCTCCAAACTTCTTAATATCTAGAACCTGTTTATTAATTAATACGCATTTTGAAAAATTATTTATTTCAAGGCCTCCCCCACTGCTTTCTGTCGCTCTGACTACGTCACAGTCACTGTTGCGCTGATTGGTCAGAGCGTTGGCCTATACGCACAGAGACAGTTTGAAAGACAGCGGGTTGTTCCTCCCACACCCTTTAGAAATGTCTACGAGCAAGGCCAGACTAAATATTCACATTTAGTCTGGCTTGCCAGGCTAGGTCCCTGTGTAAGATTTTTCTATGAAAACAGTAATATATTACAACGAGCTCTGCAGCACTACTGTCAGAGCTCCTGTTATCGAAAATTAATCAACATCTTGTGACCAATCACAATCAAGCATTCAACATCACTGTGGTGTGATATCTATTACATTTTCAGTACAATAAGTAATTTCTGGTACAAAACATTGCTGCCAGGTTTGTACAATATTATTATGGACAATAATCCGAAGTAACACAAAAATTTTTTCGCTGAGCACAGAATCAATTATCTCACCTCATCTCATTATCTGTAGCCGCTTTATCCTGTTCTACAGCGTCGCAGGCAAGCTGGAGCCTATCCCAGCTGACTACGGGCGAAAGGTGGGGTACACCCTGGACAAGTCGCCAGGTCATCACAGGGCTGACACATAGACACAGACAACCATTCACACTCACATTCACACCTACGGTCAATTTAGAGTCACCAGTTAACCTAACCTGCATGTCTTTGGACTGTGGGGGAAACCGGAGCACCCGGAGGAAACCCACGCGGACACGGGGAGAACATGCAAACTCCGCACAGAAAGGCCCTCGCCTGCCCCGGGGCTCGAACCCAGGATCTTCTTGCTGTGAGGTGACAGCGCTAACCACTACACCACCGTGCCGCCCCAGAATCAATTATATTATATTATTATATTAATTACAACTATATCAAGTTTTCTATATACTGTCTGGTCATTTTTATCCAGTTAACAAAAGTAAGGGGAAAACAAACAGTACAAAGAATTTACAGAGCTGCTGAGGTGATGCTGTGGTTATTTTTATTAAGGTGTGGCCACGAATTAATATATTAAAGCCTTGGAGTGGGATGGTGGTGTAGTGGTTAGCACTGTCGCCTCACAGCAAGAAGGTTCTGGGTTCGAGCCCAGTGGCCGACGGGGGCCTTTTTGTATGGAGTTTGCATGTTCTCCCTGTGTCTGGATGGGTTTCTTTCGGGTGCTCCGGTTTCCCCCACAGTCCAAAGACACGCAGGTTAGGTTAAATGCATGGCCTGAGATTGGGCTGAAGTGCCCTTGAGCAAGGCACCTAACCCCCAACTGCTCCCTGGGTGCTGTAGCATAGCTGCCCACTGCTCTGGGTATGTGTGTGTGCTCATTGTTCACTTGTGTGTTTGCATGTGTGTATTCATGGCTTCAGATGGGTTAAATGCAGAGGATGAATTTCACTGTGCTCAAGTGTGCATCTGACAAATAAAGGCTTCTTCTTTCTTTCTCTCTTCTTCAAGTTTGTCAAGATCTACTTTGCCATGAAATACTAAACTTATCTCTATATTATACAATTAAAAAAAACTCAAAGAAATCAACTGAATTAGACCATTGTGTCCACAGGACTATAAGCACAAAGATAACTAATACTATCACATTTCAATCTATGAATGAGACATAAAGACATAGTGGAGTCACGGGTTTTGATACGTAGATATAACATTACTCAGTGTGAACAGACTTTTTCTACAAATACAACCCCGATTCCAAAAAAGTTGGGACAAAGTACAAATTGTAAATAAAAATGGAATGCAATAATTTACAAATCTCAAAAACTGATATTGTATTCACAATAGAACATAGACAACATATCAAATGTCGAAAGTGAGGCATTTTGAAATTTCATGCCAAATATTGGCTCATTTGAAATTTCATGACAGCAACACATCTCAAAAAAGTTGGGACAGGGGCAATAAGAGGCTGGAAAAGTTAAAGGTACAAAAAAGGAACAGCTGGAGGACCAAATTGCAACTCATTAGGTCAACTGGCAATAGGTCATTAACATGACTGGGTATAAAAAGAGCATCTTGGAGTGGCAGCGGCTCTCAGAAGTAAAGATGGGAAGAGGATCACCAATCCCCCTAATTCTGCGCCGACAAATAGTGGAGCAATATCAGAAAGGAGTTCGACAGTGTAAAATTGCAAAGAGTTTGAACATATCATCATCTACAGTGCATAATATCATCAAAAGATTCAGAGAATCTGGAAGAATCTCTGTGTGTAAGGGTCAAGGCCGGAAAACCATACTGGATGCCCGTGATCTTCGGGCCCTTAGACGGCACTGCATCACATACAGGCATGCTTCTGTATTGGAAATCACAAAATGGGCTCAGGAATATTTCCAGAGAACATTATCTGTGAACACAATTCACCGTGCCATCCACCGTTGCCAGCTAAAACTCTATAGTTCAAAGAAGAAGCCGTATCTAAACATGACCCAGAAGCGCAGACGTCTTCTCTGGGCCAAGGCTCATTTAAAATGGACTGTGGCAAAGTGGAAAACTGTTCTGTGGTCAGACGAATCAAAATGTGAAGTTCTTTATGGAAATCAGGGACGCCGTGTCATTCGGACTAAAGAGGAGAAGGACGACCCAAGTTGTTATCAGCGCTCAGTTCAGAAGCCTGCATCTCTGATGGTATGGGGTTGCATTAGTGTGTGTGGCATGGGCAGCTTACACATCTGGAAAGACACCATCAATGCTGAAAGGTATATCCAGGTTCTAGAGCAACATATGCTCCCATCCAGACGACGTCTCTTTCAGGGAAGACCTTGCGTTTTCCAACATGACAATGCCAAACCACATACTGCATCAATTACAGCATCATGGCTGCGTAGAAGAAGGGTCCGGGTACTGAACTGGCCAGCCTGCAGTCCAGATCTTTCACCCATAGAAAACATTTGGCGCATCACAAAACGGAAGATACGACAAAAAAGACCTAAGACAGTTGAGCAACTAGAATCCTACATTAGACAAGAATGGGTTAACATTCCTATCCCTAAACTTGAGCAACTTGTCTCCTCAGTCCCCAGACGTTTACAGACTGTTGTAAAGAGAAAAGGGGATGTCTCACAGTGGTAAACATGGCCTTGTCCCAACTTTTTTGAGATGTGTTGTTGTCATGAAATTTAAAATCACCTCATTTTTCTCTTTAAATGATACATTTTCTCAGTTTAAACATTTGATATGTCATCTATGTTCTATTCTGAATAAAATATGGAATTTTGAAACTTCCACATCATTGCATTCTGTTTTTATTTACAATTTGTACTTTGTCCCAACTTTTTTGGAATTGGGGTTGTAATTAACAAGTACAATGCCCGGCCAAAAAAAAAAAAAAGTGCCATTTGGATTTAAATAAGCAAATGCATAAGAGCTTTTGATTTGATAATTACGACAATGATTAACATGTTTCAGCTGGCAACAGTTCTTTTAACCCTAACTGATGCACTGAGTAGCTTCTCATTTCTTAAACAAACATGTCGGAAGACGTATCTCCTGCTCATGTAAAAGATGTTACTGTGTTTCCGAAGGGTTAAATTATTGGCCTGCATCAAGCAAAGAAAATAACTAATAACTAAATAATGATGAACGTATGATTAAAACCTGGAAGGATAGTGGTGAACTGTCAATTTTGCGCAAAAAAATGCGTTTGGAAAAAGATCCTGACTGACCATGATCAGAGATCACTTAAATGCCTGGTGAAGTTGAATTGACAAAACAAAACAATACAAGATCAACTGTGAGCTACTGCTCACTTGCGTATACCCCCCTCCCCCCCAATATCAGAATGCAAGCCATCAAAGGAATAGGACACTTATTCTGAATGTTGACTTCAACAAATAATTAACCCTGAAACAAGTAAGTAAAGAGCAGTGTTCTCCCCAGGTATTTCAAATAGCATCCTGGTAAACTGTCATTTTGAAATAGTATTTTGCTTCTTGAAATAGTGTCAAAATCCTCCCTATATGTTTCGTAAATACATTCATTTGGTAAACAGGAAGTCGATGTGCGACAGACCTGAAAACGGTATACACAGAACCCCAAGCTGAATCTCGGTACCAAATATCAAGCAGTTGTGATGTGCAACAGCCCTGAAAATGGTATACACGGTATAGAACCCCAAGGTAAAGCTCGGTACCAAATATCAAGCAGTTGTGATGTGCGACAGACCTGAAAACGGTATAGATGGTATAGAACCCCAAGCTGAAGCTCGGTACCAAATATCAAGCAGTTGTGATGTGCAACAGCCCTGAAAACGGTACACACGGTATCGAACCCCAAGCTGAAGCTTGGTACCAAGTACCAAGTGGCTATGATTTGTGGTGGCTGAGAAAAGGGTGTTTTGGATGGACAGAAATACAGACAGACAGAGGTAAATAAACCAGCATACCCCCAAACTCACGGCTATGTTTAATAGTGAAAGTAAGAGCATTTCCCTACACAATGCTATGAGAACTCGCATGATTAGTACTAAACAGCTGTGTGGCCAAAAGAAAAGGCACTTGTTAGTGAAACTAATCAGGAGAAAAGGCTTCAATTTGCTAGGGAGCATAAAGATTGGACTCTGGAGCAATGGAAAAAGGTCATGTGGTCTGATGAGTCCAGATTGACCCTATTCCTGATTGATGGGCATGACAGGGTAAGAAGGGAAGCTCATGAAGCGATTCATCCATCATGCAAAGTGGCCACTGTACAAGCCTCTGGAGGCTGTGTTATGATCTGTCGTTGCTTCAATTGGTCAGGTCAGGGCTCGGAATTATTATCATGTGGCAATAAAATAAAGTCACCTGATGACCTGAATGTACTGAATGACCAGGTTATCACCACATCAATGGATTTTTTCTTTCTTGATGGTACGGGCATAAAATTAGGGCTCAGAATGTGAAAGAGTGGTTCAGGATCCATGAGGAATCATTTTCACACATGAATTAGTCCCACAGAGTCCTGACCTTAACTCCATTGAGAATCTTTGAGATGTACTGGTGAAGACTTTATACAGTGGTGTGACTCTCCCATCCTCAACACAAGATCTCGGTGAAAAATTAATACAACTCTGGATTGAAATAAATGCGACCTTGCATAAGTTTATCGAAACAATGCCATGGTGAATGCATGCTGTAATCAAAGCTAAAGGCGGTCCAACCAAATATTGGAGTCCAGCCATCCATTATCTGTAACCGCTTATGCTGTACAGGGTCGTGGGCAAGCTGGAGCCTATCCCAGCTGACTATGGGCGAGAGGTGGGGTACACCCTGGACAAGTCGCCAGATCATCGCAGGGCTGACACACAGAGACAAACAACCATTCACACTCACATTCACACCTACGGTCAATTTAGAGTCACCAGTTAACCTAACCTGCATGTCTTTGGACTGTGGGGGAAACCGGAGCACCCGGAGGAAACCCACGCGGACACGGGGAGAACATGCAAACTCCGCACAGAAAGGCCCTCGCCAGCCGCTGGGCTCGAACCCAGGACTTTCTTGCTGTGAGGTGACAGTGCTAACCACTACACCACCATGCCGCCATCAGAGACTCATAGAACAGAAAATGGACAAAAACAATTGCAGAAACATCTGGTTTTACCTGTGTGCTCCTCTAGGCGGCAGTCTTCTACTGTGATAAGATGGGCTTTGAGCCTCTGGCCTATAAAGGCTTGGAGACGGGGAGCAGAGACCTGGTGTCCCATGTCATCAAACAGGACAAGGTGTGTGTATAGACAGAGACACACACACCATTCGCATAAATGCAAAAAACACAAACTATAAGGAATAAGGTAAGCTGTAGAAAAGATATGATGATTCAGTATCAAATGCATATTTTTAACCGTAATCTTTTCCACAGATTATATTTGAATTTGTGTCTCCTTTAAATCCTGGAAATGAAGGTACGTATATCTGCACATTCTTGCTTTTCTTTATATCTTCTATCAAATCTGTGTGTTTCCATAAAGACTGTGGAATCATTACTATGCATAATTACTGAACATGTCCTGAAGTTCATCTCTCTTTTCACAGAGGTGGGAAAGCACTTCATCAAACATGGGGATGCTGTTAAGGACATCGCCTTCCAAGTAGAAGACTGTAACTTTTTAGTCCAGGTAAATGGTATAAAATATCCCAAGGTGTCAAGTTGTCAGTAGATATACAGTATGTGACCCGTTATGTGGCCACATCAGTGTTGACGACAGTATTAGGAAATATTATAAAAGCCAGGGCGGCACGGTGGTGTAGTGGTTAGCGCTGTCGCCTCACAGCAAGAAGGTCCGGGTTCGAGCCCCGTGGCCGGCGAGGGCCTTTCTGTGTGGAGTTTGCATGTTCTCCCCGTGTCCGCGTGGGTTTCCTCTGGGTGCTCCGGTTTCCCCCATAGTCCAAAGACATGCAGGTTAGGTTAACTGGTGACTCTAAATTGACCGTAGGTGTGAGTGTGAATGGTTGTCTATGTGTCAGTCCTGTGATGACCTGGCGACTTGTCCAGGGTGTACCCCGCCTTTCGCCTGTAGTCAGCTAAGATAGGCTCCAGCTTGCCTGCAACCCTGTAGAACAGGATAAAGCGGCTATAGATAATGAGATGAGATGATGATCCAATATTACATATCTGTAAGTGGCAAGAGTATGTGAACCTCTAGGATTATCAGTTAATTTGAAGGTGACATTAGAGTCAGGTGTTTTCAATCAATGGGATGACAATCAGGTGTGAGTGGGCACCCTGTTTTATTTAAAGAACAGGGATCGGTCAAAGTCTGATCTTTACAACACATGTTTGTGGAAGTGTATCGTGGTATGAACAAAGGAGATTTCTGAGGACCTCAGAAAAAGCGTTGTTGATGCTCATCAGGCTGGAAAAGGTTACAAAACCATCTCTAAAGAGTTTGGACTCCACCAATCCACAGTCAGACAGATTGTGTACAAATGGAGGAAATTCAAGACCATTGTTACCCTCCCCAGGAGTGGTCGACCAACAAAGATCACTCCAAGAGCAAGGCGTGTAATAGTCGGCGAGGTCACAAAGGACCCCAGGGTAACTTCTAAGCAACTGAAGGCCTCTCTCACATTGGCTAATGTTAATGTTCATGAGTCCACCATCAGGAGAACACTGAACAACAATGGTGTGCATGGCAGGGTTGCAAGGAGAAAGCCACTGTTCTCCAAAAAGAACATTGCTGCTCGTCTGCAGTTTGCTAAAAATCACGTGGACAAGCCAGAAGGCTATTGGAAAAATGTTTTTTGGATGGATGAGACCAAAATAGAACTTTTTGGTTTAAATGAGAAGCGTTATGTTTGGAGAAAGGAAAACACTGCATTCCAGCATAAAGAACATTATCCCATCTGTGAAACATGGTGGTGGTAGTATCATGGTTTGGGCCTGTTTTGCTAAATCTGGGCCAGGACGGCTTACCATCATTGATGGAACAATGAATTCTGAATTATACCAGTGAATTTTAAAGGAAAATGTCAGGGCATCTGTCCATGAACTGAATCTCAAGAGAAGGTGGGTCATGCAGCAAGACAACGACCCTAAGCACACAAGTTGTTCTACCAAAGAATGGTTAAAGAAGAATAAAGTTAATGTTTTGGAATGACCAAGTCAAAGTCCTGACCTTAATCCAATCGAAATGTTGTGGAAGGACCTGAAGCGAGCAGTTCATGTGAGGAAACCCACCAACATCCCAGAGTTGAAGCTGTTCTGTATGGAGGAATGGGCTAAAATTCCTGCAAGCCGGTGTACAGGACTGATCAACAATTACCGGAAGCGTTTAGTTGCAGTTATTGCTGCACAAGGGGGTCACACCAGATACTGAAAGCAAAGGTTCACATACTTTTGCCACTCACAGATATGTAATATTGGATCATTTTCCTCAACAAATAAATGACCAAGTATAATATTTTTGTCTCATTTGTTTAACTGGGTTCTCTTTATCTACTTTTAGGACTTGTGTGAAAATCTGATGATGTTTTAGGTCATATTTATGCAGAAATATAGAAAATTCTAAAGGGTTCACAAACTTTCAAGCACCACTGTATTTAATATTAGCCTCGAATGCCATCAGTATGATACACAACAAAGTCGGAAAGGGACATTGGACTTGATATTAATTTTCCCTGAAACTGATATCACACCAAGAAAAATATGCTTAAGTCCAAGGCCAGAATCACATGTAACTGAGATGAGTTTTACTGAACATAGCTATTTCGTGTGTTTTAGAAAGCCAAAGAGAGAGGAGCAGTGGTTGTTAAAGAACCATGGATAGAACAGGACAACTATGGCGAAGTAAAATACGCCGTGATACAAACGGTAAGCCACAAACGCAAACCCAGGTATGTACTTTTAATAGTAACACACTAAGATCTCTGACCTTTTTTTTCTCAGTATGGAGATACTACCCACACATTTCTGGAGTACCTGACTCCTTACAAAGGTCTGTTTCTACCTGGGTATCATGAACCGTTCTTTCAGGACCCACTGCTCCCTAAACTGTAAGTGTGGAATGGAGATCAGGAACGGAGTATAATAATCATTTTATTGAGAATAAATTTATACTGAGTGATAAGACTACAAGTCAAATAAAGTGCTCAAACACAGAGATGCATTGTCATACTGATATTTATGCACTATTTATTTCTTATTTATTTATTTATATTTCACTTTTAGGCCTCCAGCCTGTCTGAGCTTCATCGACCACATTGTTGGAAACCAGCCAGATGATCAAATGACGCCTGTATCAGACTGGTGCGATTCTGCACACAGCTCACGTAACTGCTGGCACATTCCCAGAAAAAGCAATCAATAATAACTATTTCATAGAAATTACTTGGCACCAAAGGCAGCGTTACTTTCAAGTGAAGGCAAAGTTCTGTCATGTTGTACTTGAAATCAGACCAGCCCATATACACGATTCTCACCTATATAATTACAGTGCCTTGCAAAAGTATTCATCCCCCTTGGTATTTGTCCTGTTTTGTTGCATTACAAGCTGAAATTAAAATGGATTTTTGGAGGGTTAACACCATTTGATTTACACAACATGCACACTGTTTTTTTTTATTGTGACACAAACAATAATTAAGATGAAAAAAAAACAGAAATCTGGAGTGTGCATAAGTATTCAACCCCCCTCCAAAAGTCAATACTTTATAGAGCCACCTTTTGCTACAATTACAGCTGCAAGTCTCTTGGGGTATGTCTCTATTAGCTTAGCACATCTAGCCACTGGGATTTTTGTCCATTCCTCAAGGCAAAACTGCTACAATTCCTTCAAGTTAGATGGGTTGCATTGGTGTACAGCAATCTTCAAGTTATGCCACAGATTCTCAATTGGATTGAGGTCTGGGCTTTGACGAGGCCATTCCAAGACATTTAAATGTTTCCCTTTAAACCACTCCAGTGTAGCTTTAGCAGTATGTTTAGGGTCATTGTCCTGCTAGACTGTGAACCTTCGTCCCAGTCTCAAACTTCTGGCTGACTCAAACAGGTTTTCCTCCAGAATTGCCCTGTATTTAGTGCCATCCATCTTTTCTTCAGTCCTGACCAATTTTCCTGTCCCTGCAGACGAAAAATATACCCACAACATGATGCTGCCACCACCATGCTTCATTGTAGGAATGGTGTTCTCAGGGTGTTGGGTTTGCGCCACACATGGCATTTCCCATGAAGGCCAAAAAGTTACATTTTTGTCTCATTTGACCAGAGAATCTTCTTCCATGTGTTTGGGGAGTCTGCCACATGCTGTTGGGAAAACTGCAAACGTGATTTTTTAAGCAGTGACTCTTTTTTCTGGTCACTCTTCCATAAAGCCCCACTCTGTGGAGTGTATGGCTTAAAGTGGTCCTATGGACAGATACTCCCATCTCCGCTGTGGATCTTTGTAGCTCCTTCAGCGTTATCGTTGGTGTCTTTGTTGCATCTCTGATTAATGCCCTCCTTGCCCGGTCTGTGAGTTTTGGTGGGCGGCCTTCTCTTGTCAGGTTTGTAGTGGTGCCATATTCTTTCCATTTTGCTATAATGGATTTAATGGTGCTCCCTGGGATATTCAAAGTTTGGGATATTTTTTATGACCCAACCCTGATCTATATTTCTCCACAACTTTGTCTCTGACCTGTTTGGAGGCTCCCTGGTTTTCATGTTGCTTGCTTAGTAGTGTTGCAGAGTCAGGGTCCTTCCAGAACAGGTTGATTTATACAGACATCATGTGACAGATCATGTGACACTTTGTTTGCACACAGGTGGATCTTAATCAACTAATTTTGTGACTTATGAAGTGAATTGGTTGGACCAGCTCTTATTTAGAGGTTTCATACAAAAGGGGGTGAATACTTATGCACACTCCAGATTTCTGTTTTTCCATCTTAATTATTGTTTGTGTCACAATAAAAAAAAAAACAATGTGCACCTTTAAAGTGGTAGGCATGTTGTGTAAATCAAATGGTGCTAACCCTCCAAAAATCCATTTTAATTCCAGCTTGTAATGCGACAAAACAGGACAAACACCAAGGGGGATGAATACTTTTGCAAGACACTGTATAATCTTCTATACTTCCACCTTTCTCATACTCTTTCTGCGGTACATGATGGCATGATGAATCTTTGAAGCACTATGAAGCAATCGTGCATTTGCATTTTCATAAAATTGTCCTATTTCTGTTATGTCAATGATGATCAATGCCCATCAATGTCTTTTTTTCTCTCAGGTACCAGAAATGTCTGATGTTCCATCGGTTCTGGTCCATAGATGATAAACAGATCCACACGCAGTACAGCGCTCTCAGGTCTATCGTGGTCACTAACTATGAGCAAACCATCAAAATGCCCATCAACGAGCCGGCGCCTGGGAAAAAGATATCACAGATCCAGGTTTGAAAAAGGAAACTTACAGCATGGCTTAAATGTGCACTTTGCAAAAAAGACAGACAAGCAGATAGAGAAGCACGCTGATAGACAGACAGACAAATGTGCAGACAGATAGACAGATGGGCAGATAGACAGACAAACAGAGAGGTGGGTGGACAGAGAGACAAACAGGCAGATAGATAGCTGGACAGACGAACACATAGATGAGCAGATAGACAGACTGACAGATAGATGGGTGGATATACAGACAGATAACCAGACAGACAGACAGACAGACAGACAAAAAGGCAGATAGACAGATAGACATACTGATAGCTAGCTAGATCCCACACAGTAGTCGAACACACAAATACAGTACCAGTCAAAAGTTTGAACACACCTTTGAGTTCAATGTTTTTTTCTTTATTTTTTTATGAATTAAAACACACTTCATGTCTTAAAGTAAAGCAACATTTGATGTCATTTCTCTTTACTTAGTTGAGCGGTTCTTGACATAATATGGATTACTAATATGGATTACCTCACACTACTCTTACTAGTGTGGCCTTTTCTTCTTTTTTTTTATAACTCCTGTGTAAAGCGTCCTTGGGTTTATGAAAGGTGCTATATAAATTGAACTTCTTATCTCATCTCATCTCATCTCATCTCATTATCTCTAGCTGCTTTATCCTTCTACAGGGTCGCAGGCAAGCTGGAGCCTATCCCAGCTGACTACGGGCGAAAGGCGGGGTACACCCTGGACAAGTCGCCAGGTCATCACAGGGCTGACACATAGACACAGACAACCATTCACACTCACATTCACACCTACGGTCAATTTAGAGTCGCCAGTTAACCTAACCTGCATGTCTTTGGACTGTGGGGGAAACCGGAGCACCCGGAGGAAACCCACGCGGACACGGGGAGAACATGCAAACTCCACACAGAAAGGCCCTCGCCGGCCACGGGGCTTGAACCCGGACCTTCTTGCTGTGAGGTGACAGCGCTAACCACTACACCACCGTGCCGCCCCAACTTATTATCTCATCTCATCTCATTATCTCTAGCTGCTTTATCCTTCTACAGGGTCACAGGCAAGCTGGAGCCTATCCCAGCTGACTACGGGCGAAAGGCGGGGTACACCCTGGACAAGTCGCCAGGTCATCACAGGGCTGACACATAGACACAGACAACCATTCACACTCACATTCACACCTACGGTCAATTTAGAGTCACCAGTTAGCCTAACCTGCATGTCTTTGGACTGTGGGGGAAACCGGAGCACCCGGAGGAAACCCACGCGGACACGGGGAGAACATGCAAACTCCGCACAGAAAGGCCCTCGCCGGCCACGGGGCTCGAACCCGGACCTTCTTGCTGTGAGGTGACAATGCTAACCACTACACCACCGTGCCGCCCCAACTTATTATTATTATTACTCCAGTTGTGATGTTGAATAGGGCTATTTACTGTATTTTTTATTATTTACTATTTACTGTTGGATCTCAAACGCATTAAAAAGGCAAGAAAATCATCCACTAATTAACTTTTGACGAGACACAACTGTTAATTGAAAAGCATTCCAGGTGACTATCTCATGAAGCTGGTTAAGATGATGCCAATAATGTGCAAAGCGTCATCACCGTCAATGGTGGCTACTTTGAAGAATCTAAAATATGAAACTGGGTTTTTTTTAACACTTTTTGGTTTACCACATAATTCCGTACATGTTCCAGATGTTGTTAGATAGTTTTGATGTCTTTAGTATTGTTCTACAATGTAGAAACCTATGAATGAGTAGGGGCGTACGAACTTTTGACTCGTAGTGTAGACACACACAGTATATCTAGCTATCTATTTCACTGGGGTTTGTTCTTTCTGTGTGTGTGCTCAGGAGTATATCGACTATAACGGAGGACCTGGAGTTCAGCATATTGCTCTGAACACATCAGACATCATCAAAGCAGTGAGTCCTTTTGACTAGATGCACAAATAACAATCAAATCAAATGAATTCCCAAGCACCAGCAGAGTGTGGCATTTTTCAGCTACACGTTTAATAGTGTCAATAACAGTTAGCAGAACAGCCGATAAACTGCTGATAGCGTAGCCTTTAGTTACACTTCAGTTGTGCATTCTTTTGTGAGATCAAAGAACATGGCAGACGACTCTAGCCGTATTATGTCATGTATTCATGATAAATGTGGTCTGTCTTTTCACTCGGAATCAGATAGTGAACCTGAAAGCCCGGGGCATGGAGTTCCTGTCCACTCCAAACACCTATTATGACGCCCTGCGTGAGAAACTCAGGACGGCCAAGATCAAAGTGAAGGAGGACCTGAAGACCCTGCAGGTGAGACTACAGAGATACAAGTCACATCTAGTTGGGATAGGTTCGATCTAGAGCTGATCTAGAGACTTGACAGTTGTAAAATATGGAAAAAATTTACCATAAATGAACCACTTTTGATTCTGTAACTCAATGAATTGTTCAGACAAAAATAACTTCTGCATATGCACACAGTACTGTGCAAAAGTCTTAGGCACCCTAATTTTTTTATACAAACTTTGTTATAGATTTCTATTTTATGACTTCTACATTATCGAGTCAGTACAAAAACATTTTCGAGTCCAAACGTTCGTTTTCCAGCACAAAATTAAATGTTTCAGAAAAAAAAGTTTGTATCTGAGCAGCATATTCCATAAGAGAGCACTTTTCAGACTAAAAAAGAAAACATAATGAAGGCTCCTGGGTTTTGGTGCAAAATTAAGAAGCGAGTGTGACAGTCAAAGTGTCCAGAAGAACTGGGTCTGGGTCTGGAAGATGCTCAGTAAAACCTACAGCTCATTTCCCTATTTTTAAAAAAAATTAAATAAATAAATAAATAAATTAAAAAAAAAAAAAAATATATATATATATATATATATATATATATATATATATATATATATATATATATATATATTCACATTCACTGGATATGAGCAATCACGCGCTCTGATTGGCTACTCTACTACAAGGATATCAGCTCATATCCCATGAGTAGAGAAAGACAAAATGGCGGCGCGTGTTGCTGAACCAACCGAGGATGAAATCATAACTCTACTTGAAATCAAAAACACAAAAATAGCAACAAAATATGGAATAAAAGTATTTGATGGTAAGAACGTATCTTTGTTATTTTTCAAGAACTATTATTATCATCGCATTTTTCACAAATTGCTCCTGTCATTTCGCCGGTTTGTTTACATTCTTCATCTTTAAGCATTAAAATTTGCTGAATTTGTTTTAGACTGGTTCAAAAGCTCAAAGAAGTTTGAAAATTACAGAACTGAAATGTCCAAGGAAGAATTAAATAAATGTCTAAAGCTATTCTATACCTCGACACGACCGCAAGACGGGACTTTCTACAAAAAAACAACACTAAAGTCAATTCGTGCAGCCATCGATAGGCTTTTAAGAAGTCCATCTAAGCGGAAATTTTGATTTTGTTGAATGTTTTGTATAAAGTTTTTATTTAGTGAATTTGCAAAAAATAAAAATGTTCTGTTTCTGTGTCAACTCTGTGATGATCTGGTGACTTGTCCAGGGTGTACCACACCTCTCGCCTATAGTCAGCTGGGATAGGTTCCAGCTTGCCCGCGACCCTGTACAGGATAAGCGGTTACGGATAATGGATGGATGGATGCTCTGTTTCTCAAAATCCAGTGAATGTGGATAGAATAAGACAGTTATTCCGTTTAGTCTTGTCATACATGGCTTACAACTTACTCAGCACTACGCGCCTCGTCAGCTATCAGCTCATGTAAGACTTGATTTCGTGGAATAGTTGCTTATATATATATATATATATATATATATAAATAAAATAAAATTTTAAAATATTAATATAAGACAAATATTCTAAGAACTTCTATGGTAGACAGTCCACACTGACATGATGACAGTTTATTTAGCATTTTGGAAGAAGTCTACAGTGTCAGCTCTTTGTAACACTCAGAGGTCGCTCTATCATTTTAAATGACATAGGTTTCCCCTTTCTTTTCTCTTTCCTCAGTATTTCCCTATTGTTTTACAGTGAGTTTCATTATTCGTTTTTTCCCCCCTGCCTTTTGGTCCTTGTGTAGGAGCTTAATATCTTAGTAGATTTTGATGATAAGGGCTACCTGCTCCAGATCTTCACCAAACCTGTGCAGGACAGACCCACTCTGTTCCTAGAGGTCATCCAGAGACACAACCACTCTGTGAGTATTTGAAGAAACAGACATGTATGCGTGTGTGTACCAAAAACGGTTCTAATACCAGCAGAACCCTTACTAGTGTCATGTAGAACCATTTTTACAAGGCTCTTTAAAGAAGTATATATAGCATGTATTCTATAGGATCTTTAGAGATCTGAAAATGTTCTCAATTTTGCTTGGTCCAAAGAAATAGTTCCTTTTTCTTGTTCATATCATATTCATTATTAGCTTTTGCAATAAGCAAACAAACAAACCTGACTGAAAACAATACCTCGCCCCCTGGTGGACTCCATCCCAGGCGAGGTAATAATTTGTATGACATGCATAAAAACAACAAAAAATCAACTTAAAATTTATTTGAATTTTTATAGTCGTATACAGGTGTATGCAAAATACACTGTAAGAGCCGTATGTTATTTGGTAATATAGTAATATTTTGGGTTAGTGGGCTAGTATTAGCTTCTGGGGGATGTGAGGCTGTGCAAAGACATACATTTACATTACATTACAGGCATTTAGCAGAAACTCTTATCCAGAGCGACGTACAACATACTCAGAGCAGCCTGGGGAGCAGTTTGGGGTTAGGTACCTTGCTGAAGGGCACTTTGGCCATTCCTGCTGGTCAAGGGAATCAAACTGGCAACCTTTTGGTCCCAAAGCTGCTTCTCTAACCATTAGGTCATGGCTTTCCCCAAGGCGATGTTCAGGAAGGATAGACACTGGCGCAGTACATGGTTTTTACTGGAAACATGTCCGTGAGAGGAACTTGATATGCCTTTGCTTTGGATGTATACTTGTTAATAGTTCCATCAAATAGTTCAATGATCATTTCTGAGTCTTATATTTTGTTTAAGCAAAAACATGACACGACACAACATGACGTCAGTAGTAAACATGGTTCCTTAGACATTCATGTTGACCTACAAGATCCTCCATACGTATTTTCCTGTTCACTTTTATGGTCAGGTCACAGATAAGGTCTCCTTCTGATGACTCTTCCATGCAGGTTTTGCCTTGACTTTTAAGTCAACTAACATTTGCAGAAAGAAAATAGGTTTTAATATATTTGATTTGACTTCTTTTCACTTCAAGAATCAACAACCGGGGTGCACATATTTTGCATACAACTCTGTATAAATAATCATTACCTGTACTAAAGAAACCTTCAAGAACCCACTCTTTAATAGTGTAGAAGAGCTAAAATACCTGTGAACACTGAAAACAACAAACACTTCTTGCATATGTATCCCAGAAATAAACAGGAATGAGAAATGAGAGATGTTTTTCAGATAAATCAGTGGTTCTGAAATCCAAAATCCAATCACTGCACTGCAATTGCCCCAAGCACACAAATAGCAATAATGGGCATATTTTAAGCTGCAAGTTACTCTTGAGAAAACAAACCAACAAGAAACACATGAAACAGTAGGTGGAAAAATAATAAATATTCTGTCCACATTCACTGGATATGAGCAATCGCGCGCTCTGATTGGCTACTCCACTACTAGGCTATCAGCTCATATACCATGAGTAGAGAAAAACAAAATAGTGGCGCGTGTTGCTGAACCAACCTAGGATGAAATAAAAACTCTACTCGAAAGCAACCCCCCCCTCCAAAAAAACAATAAAATATGGAATAAAAGTATTTGATGGGAAGGACGTATCTTTTTTATTTTTCAAAAATTACTATTATCGCATTTTTCACAAATTGCCCCTGTCATTTCACCGGTTTATTTACATTCTTCATCTTTAAGCGTTAAAATTTGTTGAATTTTTTAAGACTGCTTCAAAAGCTCAAAGAAGTTTGAAAATTACAGCACTGAAATGTCCAAGGAAGAATTAAATAAATGTCTAAAGCTATTCTATACCTCGACACTACAGCAAGACGGGACTTTCTACAAAAAAAACAACACTAAAGTCAATTCGTATAGCCAACGATAGGTTTTTAAGAAGTCCGTCTAAGCGGAAATGATTTTGCCAGATGTTTTGTATAAAGTTTTTATTTATCGGATTTGCAAAAAATAAAAATAAAAATGGGGCGGCACGGTGGTGTAGTGGTTAGCGCTGTCGCCTCACAGCAAGAAGGTCCGGGTTCGAGCCCCGTGGCCGGCGAGGGCCTTTCTGTGTGGAGTTTGCATGTTCTCCCCGTGTCCGCGTGGGTTTCCTCCGGGTGCTCCGGTTTCCCCCACAGTCCAAACACATGCAGGTTAGGTTAACTGGTGACTCTAAATTGACCGTAGGTGCGAATGGTTGTCTGTGTCTATGTGTCAGCCCTGTGATGACCTGGCGACTTGTCCAGGGTGTACCCCGCCTTTCGCCCGTAGTCAGCTGGGATAGGCTCCAGCTTGCCTGCGACCCTGTAGAAGGATAAAGCGGCTAGAGATAATGAGATGAGATGAGAAAAATAAAAATGCTCCTTTTCTCAAAATCCAGCGAATGTGGATAGAATAAAACAGTTATTCTACTCAACCTCGTCGTACATGGCTTATAGCCGACTCGGTGCAACGCGCCTCGTCGGCTATCAGCTCATGTCTGACTCGATTTCATAGAATAACCGTTAAATATAAGAATGCGTTTGTCAGGAAAGGAAAATGACGTAACATTTATCAGCACTTCACTCGTTTGCTATAATATTTTTCTAGCTATTGGATTTAAAAAGTAACAACGTGCCCATTCCATGACTTACAAATGTAGTTAAACAGATGTTGCTCAACACTGACACCGAGTTAAAGTAGTATTAGAGTGAAACTATGCAGAGCACAAAGGTCCTCGGGACTGGTATAGATTGAGTACTTGGCTCTGTTTGGACAGGCCCGGTGATTAACTAGGGGCATTTTCAGTCTTATGAAGTAGAGGAAATGCCCGAAGACAGGACATTTCTGCCCCGACCATACCAAAGAGGTGCTGAGACTTAAAACAGGCTCTTTGACATTCAAAACATTCATTGCAATTCGTTTGATGGGGAGAATTTCCAGAACAACCCCCAATGCCTAGACAGTTATTCCATTCATTTATCACATGCCATGTTCAGAAATGGAGAAATGATTCAATGAATGATTTGCTCAATAATGAAAATACCAAGGTATGAATTAATATTTAGCATTTTAACCATTTCAGTCATTGTGACGATGTTTTGATTCGATATTTTTCAGGGTTTTGGGGCTGGCAACTTCAAATCGCTGTTTGAGGCCATTGAGAAAGACCAGGATGCCAGAGGAAACCTCACTGTTCTCACTGCTGATGGCAATCCCAAGACTTTTATCTAAAAAGAAAATTCACACAACTGATGTAAATGAGTCATGTATAGATGAGCACATGACTAACAATATTGCAGGAATACATTCATACATTCATTTAACTTAAACTCCACTTGGAGTCACATAAGAGCAAATGTAATGTCTTATAAAAAAAACCCACTGTGACAGTAAAATAAAAAAAAGTACTTTGGGATCATTTATTGCATGGTATTTTCCAGATATACAGACTAAAGTTGTGTTTTTAAGCATCTTGTTGCTTTTCTTTGTTGATGTTCAGGAAGTGTACTTTAGCTGAATGCTGAAATGCTGAAAGCACAGTTTGGTGCTGAATGTTTACTCAGGCAGATCACTTTTAGAAACAGTCAGTGCGTTTACATGCACATAGAGAAAATCGAATTTCTGCCGTAGCTCGACTGAAATCGAAGTTCTAAATGCCATGGAAACACCTTAGCTCGGCTGAAATCAAACCGAACTGGATTTCTCGTAATCGAGCTACGCGACCTAGATTATGCGATTGTAGCCGAGCTACTTAGTGCATGTAAACCCTATCGAGCTACGTAGTCGAGCTACTTACTTCAGCACTGCCCCTTCTGGAAGTGACGAGTGACGAGACCACAAGCGGGAAACACAACAGCCTCGGTTGGCATGACAATAGTAGTAGAAACGTGCACTTCTGGAGCAATGAGGAGATAGAGTTCATGCTCATTCAGCTTAAGGAGTTGAATATATATATATCTATATATAATATATCTCGATGTTGCTGTCCTCGTCGTCGTTCTTCTTGTGAACACGGAACTGATAACTTTGTTTATAGACCCTTTTCAGTCACGTGACCTTCGTAAATGCGACCACCATTTTGGACATGTAGCGGACTTCGGCTCGAATTGGTTTGAATGCGAGGAAGGCGACAAACGGAGAACATACAAGAAAAAGGAGCGAGATGCAGAAAACACCTTCGCTATCCAGCGACGCAGGGCATTTACAGGGCGAGCAGAGGGAGAAATAACAACAGTAACGACACATTAGCAACGCCGTACAGAAATAACGGTTTATGGCACAGACCCTTTCGGTTCTTGCTCATCTAGCTGCTACAATGACTGCTTAGACTGCAACAATAATACCTAACACACATTTAAGTATCCGTCGTAAAGACGTGAAACTCGTCGAGTGACGAGTGTCTTCACTGATAAGCTAACACAATCTAAAAGTAGACATACCATCACACTGCCCTGGCGCTGTGTACAGTTTACCTTCTATGGTTTGTGCACTCACTATTTGCCATTACTTTCTCCAACCGTTGTTACAGATTACAGGGAACGGCCTGGATTTAAGAGACAAATACATGTTCCTCTTGTTTTGAACACTTATTTGTAGACAGTGCTTAATTTGTAAAGTAGGAGGTCCCGGAGCGCAGAGGATGAGCGGCTCCGGTGCGGAAAAAAAGAGGGGGGGAGGGGGGCGCGGCGCTGCGCTTCTGGGCATGTTTTGTAATAACACTGCAAATTAAGTTCATCTGCAGATATTTTGTGGATGTTGTTTCATGAGAGAAATCACCAATAAGACAGATATCAAAATCAGACATTAACACTAAATAAACTTGCATTTTTTTATTTGTTTTTTTTTGTTACATAGTCAAAAGAGGTGTCGGATCACCGGATCCAGTGTAAATAGCTGCCGGAGCCAACGCCCGAGGTTCCGGAGCGCGCTCCGGCTTGCTCCCCCTCAAATTAAGCGCTGTTTGTAGGACACTGCCTCTGATCTGTCCTACAGTCTACCAACAGCAAAGGAACACAACACTAGCTAATGTCGTTAGCTAATAGCTACTACAGAAGAACAAAGAGGTTACAATGGGTTATTTTAGCCCATTTGGTTACACACTCGCCGCCACAGAATGTTAACAGCAATGTAATGCCTTTTCTGGCTAATTTTATTCGTCTTACCTCCAACAAAGTGGTCACTACACAAGCGCTGGTATGCCGAGGGCTGCCAATCTTTCCTGTTTATGGCCGCTATCCATCTTCTCCGTTGGGATCCGATAAAATGATAAACCTTGCCTTGTTTGTTGATGGTTACTATATCCAGGTGCACAACAATATAGTGGCATGATGGAAGTCTTGCTGAAAATAAACACTTTCTTTGCTGCCGTTCCTCAATGCTGGCTGTGGTAAACTACTGGTAGTACATGTCCAAAATGGCGGCCGCGTTTGTCGTGACGTCACGTGAAAGGGTCCATACTCTTGAATAGCTCTTCTTCATGACGACAACCGGAAGTGTACCAACACGATGGGGCGTGTAGCGCCACCTGTGGCTCGGGTGCACAATGTACCTCACACAATAGCTCGATTTCCTTGTGTGCATGTAGGATTGGATTTCTCTGGCACCCCTGCTGGGACCCTTAGCTCGATTACCAACAGTAGCTCGATTTGGATGTGCATGTAAACGCACTGAGTGTTCTGAACAGTTTAGTTCATCTAGACCTCTGGCGGCAATATAAGGCAATGTTATAGGTGGTTCGACTTTCTATTAACTATCAGAGGTGGACAAAGTACCCAACTTCATTACTTAAGTCAAAATACAGATCCCGCTGGTCAAATGTTACTCCGATACAAGTGAAATTTGTCTAATCAATTTTTTACTTAAGCACTGAAGTACTTGCTTTTAAAAATACTTAAGTATTAAAAGTACATTTTCTGTCAACACATTGTTGTATTATTGCTACAACACTTACCAAAGACAGAAATGTGAATTCACAAAATGAACGCATGCTGAGCATCATGGTGGTTTAACGCTAAGCTAGCTCGTCGGTGAAACTCCACCTGACATGCTAGCAAACGCTTTTCAAACTCAAAATCATATTGGGTAGCTAACGCTACTAGGAAAGAAAGATTTCTACATTCTGTTTATTTGGCAAGATTATGCTAAAACATATTTCTGAAAGGACTTCAGATAAGTTAACGTTATTCATGTTAGCGTAACTCCATTTTTACATGCTAACTGTGTCCACGTTAACTAGCTATGTGTAAATGTTAGCTGTGGCAGCTTGGCGGGGAAATCCATAGAAAGTCATTTGACCAACCAGACTGCTTAGCTATTGCAAGATTACCGCTAGCTCTAAAAACACAGACAACTTCATTGCAAGCTTTCTCTTGGAATAAAACGTTTACAAACCTCAATATGCTTTCGCAGGTTGGACGGCGAGTTTTTGTAGGCCGTGATGTGGTTCTTTTTCGGCAAACAAAGCAAACATTTAAAATGAAATGAATCTTTAATCCTTTCAGAAAACTGAAATATGGGTTCATGGGCCATGAGTGCATACATTCTCCAGAAGAACCGCCTCCTTCCATTCTGCCATCAACTGATTGTGTTCAAATAACACTGCGGAGAAATCATTGATCTTGATTTTATCCAGTCTATGGACATGACGTGACCCTAGTGATTACTGATAGGCTGTCTCAGTGTCACCTGCGAAACAAACAATGACGTTTTAGAAAAAAAAGCAGGAAAAAACACATCCAATTTCAAAGCTGCTTCATAGTAACGAGGACCTTGATAGAAATGTAGTGGAGTAAAAAGTACAATATTTGCCTTTCAAATGTAGTGAAGTTAAAGTCATAAGTTTCCAAAAAAAAAAATACTCAAGTAAAGTACAGATACTCAGAAAGTGTACTTAAGTACAGTACTCAAGTAAATGTACTTCGTTACTGTCCACCTCTGTTAAATATCCATCCATCCATCCATCCATCCATCCATTATCTGTAGCCGCTTATCCTGTTCTACAGGGTCGCAGGCAAGCTGGAGCCTATCCCAGCTGACTACGGGTGAAAGGCGGGGTACACCCTGGACAAGTCGCCAGGTCATCACAGGGCTGACACATAGACGCAGACAACCATTCACACTCACATTCACACCTACGGTCAATTTAGAGTCACCAGTTAACCTAACCTGCATGTCTTTGGATTGTGGGGGAAACCGGAGCACCCGGAGGAAACCCACGCGGACACGGGGAGAACATGCAAACTCCACACAGAAAGGCCCTCATCGGCCTCTGGGCTCAAACCCAGAACTTTCTTCCTATGAGGCGACAGTGCTAACCACTACACCACCGTGCCACCGCTCCTCTGTTAAATATCCGTAAGCACTAAATACATAATTAATTAGCTGAGATTTTGCCGACAGTGTAATTTTTATGGATGGACAAACATGTATTCTACACAGAGCTTAATATATTTATCAAGAAATAATGTTTTGGCAAATGAAATTGATACCACAGTGCTAATGAGTTCTCAAATCTGATTGGTCAGAAGGAGATGATTTATTTTCTATACCAGTACGACTCAGACTTTGAATCACAGTAAACATTATCGATTCTAGAGTAACACTGAATTTACAGGACTTCTTAGCTGGATGCTCTACATAATCTACAGAAAACTGATAATACATGATTAAATACACTCACTGGCCGCTTTAATAGGAACTTGTTCTTGATTCTAAGATTCCTGTTCTTGGCTGCAGGAGTGAGTGGAACCCAGTGTGGTCTTCTGCTGTTGTATGCTGAGATGCTTTTCTGCTTACCACGGTTGTAAAGAGTTGCTATGAGTTGCCATATCCTTCCCGGCAGCTCGAACCAACCTGACCATTTTCCTCTGACCTCTCTCATCAACAAGACGTTTGTTTCCACCCAGAAACCTGTCGCTCAAGGAATGTTTTTTTGTTTTTCGCACCATTCTGTGTAGAGACTGTTGTGTATGAGAAACCCCAGGAGATCAGCAGTTTCTGAAATACTCAAACCAGTCCATCTGGCTCAAACCAACACCCAGTGTCACAGTGAAAGTCACGCTTTGAGATCACAATTTTTCCCATTCTGAAGTTTGAAGTGAACATTAACTGAAGCTCTTGATTTGTATCTGGATGAGTTTACGTTATGATCAGATAACTGCATAAAACAGCAGGTGTATGGGTGTACCTAATAAAGTGGCTGGGTGGCTGGTGAGTGTATGCTGCTTAACCAATAACAAGCCTTTTTTTTTGTCTTAACATATGAAGAAAGAAATAAGAGCGGTTGGTGAGGGAATGAGCTGTTTATAGCTGCAATAGTGGAAGTGATAGCAGGAAGTAACTTGTGATTTGGTTGTTCCACAACATTAAAGGTAGCTATACCGGTAAATGGACAGAAAATATGACGTGTCGTTCTTTAATAAATTAAAAAAAAAAAATCACTGTGAGCAAATTGCTGTAGTATATACATACAATAAACAACCTCTAAAAGCAAGTCATTTTATTCCTTATGCCATCCATTGATGCAAGTGCTCTTATTTATTACATTCAAAGTGTCATTTACATGAGATAAATCTCTTTTTCATAATTTTCGCAGCCAGAATTATTTCAAAGGTGGCCATTATTTCCCTCTATCTGCCACGTGGCCACGCCCCTGGAAATGACCACAGTGTAGGAACTTCCAACTGCTGTGCAACCATCCATCTATCCATCATCTGGAGCCGCTTATCCCGTTCTACAGGGTCGCGGGCGGGCTGGAGCCTATCCCTGCTGACTATGGGCGAGAGATGGGGTACACCCTGGACAAGTCGCCAGATCATCACAGGGCTGACACATAGAGACAAACAACCATTCACACTCACATTCACACCTACGGTCAATTTAGAGTCACCAGTTAACCTAACCTGCATGTCTTTGGACTGTGGGGGAAACCGGAGCACCCGGAGGAAACCCACGCGGACACGGGGAGAACATGCAAACTCCGCACAGAAAGGTCTTCATCAGCCACTGGGCTCAAACCCAGAACTTTCTTCCTGTGAGGCGACAGTGCTAACCACCTACACACCTGCTGTGCAACCGATCCTGTGCAATTAACAAAGCACTGCATCAAAACTGACCAATAACAGTATAACGATAGAACTTCACAGCAGTAGGATACTTACGTTCCAAAGTTTTCCGTGTTGGTGTGAGTATGAGTTGTAAATTTGGGTAATTAAACACGCTATCTTAGAAACTCGATGAAGTTATTCGATTGACATGTGACAGAATTACATTGCACTAAAATATTAACGAAGTACATTGTACTTAAGGACATTTAATATTAAACAGTTCTACCTGGAACATTTTATTTTAATAATTTCCAGCATGAATTCTGGAGAACCCTTTAAAAAAAAAACAAAAAAAACAGTGACTAAACAATGTCCAGCATGCTTAGTAGTTCTTCCATTTGCCCCTTTTAGGAAAGCCTTACATATTATAAATAAAGTGTCTGGAAATTTTCCACATTTTGATTGTGTTATAATATAGAAATTAAACAGGCTGAACTTGGATTATAGGTCATTAATCTGCACAAAGTACCCAATGATACTAAAGTAGGGAAGACAACTCATATTGTTTGAAAAAAAAGAACAAAAAAAAAGTTGTGATTGCATAAGTATTTACTTATTTACCCAGTTAAACAAATAAGACAAAAATATTATACTTGGTCATTTACTTATTGAGGAAAATGATCCAATATTACATATCTGTGAGTGGCAAAAGTATGTGAACCTCTAGGATTAGCAGTTAATTTGAAGGTGAAATTGGAGTCAGGTGTTTTCAATCAATGGGATGACAATCAGGTGTGAGTGGGCACCCTGTTTTATTTAAAGAACAGGGATCTATCAAAGTCTGATCTTCACAACACATGTTTGTGGAAGTGTATCATGGCACAAACAAAGTAGATTTCTGAGGACCTCAGAAAAAGAGTTGTTGATGCTCATCAGGCTGGAAAAGGTTACAAAACCATCTCTAAAGAGTTTGGACTCCATCAATCCACAGTCAGATAGATTGTGTACAAATGCAGGAAATTCAAGACCATTGTTACCCTTCCCAGGAGTGGTCGATCAACAAAGATCACTCCAAGAGCAAGGCGTGTAATAGTTGGCGAGGTCACAAAGGAACTCAGGGTAACTTCTAAGCAACTGAAGGCCTCTCTCACATTGGCTAATGTTAATGTTCATGAGTCCACCATCAGGAGAACACTGAACAACAATGGTGTGCATGGCAGGGTTGCAAGGAGAAAACCACTGCTCTCCAAAAAGAATATTGCTGCTCATCTGCAGTTTGCTAAAGATCAAGTGGACAAGCCAGAAGGCTATTGGAAAAATGTTTTGTGGACAGATGAGACCAAAATAGAAGTTTTTGGTTTAAATGAGAAGCGTTATGTTTGGAGAAAGGAAAATACTGCATTCCAGCATAAAGAACCTTATCCCATCTGTGAAACATGGTTGTGGTAGTATCTGGGCCAGGACGGCTTGTCATCATTGATGGAGCAATGAATTCTGAATTATACCAGCGAATTCTAAAGGAAAACGTCAGGACATCTGTCCATGAACTGAATCTCAAGAGAAGGTGGGTCATGCAGCAAGACAACGACCCTAAGCACACAAGTTGTTCTACCAAAGAATAGTTAAAGAAGAATAAAGTTAATGTTTTGGAATGGCCAAGTCAAAGTCCTGACCTTAATCCAATCAAAATGTTGTGGAAGGACTTGAAGTGAGCAGTTCATGTGAGGAAACCCACCAACATCCCAGAGTTGAAGCTGTTCTGTACGGAGGAATGGGCTAAAATTCCTCCAAGCCGGTGTGCAGGACTGACCAACAGTTACTGGAAATATTTAGTTGCAGTTATTGCTGCACAAGGGGGTCACACCAGATACTGAAAGCAAAGGTTCGCATACTTTTGCCACTCACAGATATGTAACATTGGATCATTTTCCTCAATAAATAAATGACCAAGTATAATATTTTTGTCTCATTTGTTTAACTGGGTTCTCTTTATCTACTTTTAGGACTTGTGTGAAAATCTGATGATGTTTTAGGTCATATTTATGCAGAAATATAGACAATTTTAAAGGGTTCACAAACTTTAAAGGGTTCACAAGCACCACTGTATATATAATCAAACCCTAATTGATACTTTTCTACAACCTGTCCCAGACTTGCTTTGATAGCTTCATGGTTTTCATGATGCTGTTTGTTTCGATATGTTCTCTTATCTTCTTCTACAGACAGTTTCACCAAGAACAAATAATTATACATATTACAGGAGATTATTTTTCCCTCTGACTTCAATATCATGGTCTATTTTGTGTAGATTCATGACAGATAATCCCATACAATCCAATTCAGTTCCAGGTTGTCAGGAAAGTTCAAAAGGTGGGTGTGAATATTTATGCAAGACACTGTATAACCTTTCAGAAAGTTTCCCATTCATTCAAGGTTCCCAGTAGCACTCCTTCAGAATACTAGAGCTCTTAAAGGTCCAAAGAATGTGAGAAACCATTTAAGATTCTAGTACTCCTAGCTATATACTAAATGTGAACTGTGTACAGAATTTTATACTGAATTAACTACTGAATTTTCTTCATAACCAAGAGAGCACTGATGAAGAATCTGAAGAACTTGCAGTTACACTGAGTCACAGGAGAGAATTTAATGGACTAGATTTATATTTGGTTGAGGATCTTGATACAAGATGGTGATTCTAAAAATGAATAATATACGTACATACTATGTATGAATCATAAAGTTTAAACACCAATATTAAGTATAGTAAGCATTTCTTTACTTAAACCTCAGTACAGCATGCATCTGCCAAAGCACAAACATCTGAAAAATAAATTATATAGCACATGTTGCATCTTTTTATTTAAAAATAATTTATTTGCATATAATTGGAATGATGCTAAGTCGATACATCTATGATGGCAATCGTAAGTTTCATAAAGATAAAATTAAAAAAAAAGGGAAAATGACATTTTTCATTTTCTTAAACCTGGACAAACTGGATAAATATATTAGTAAATAAATATATTAGTGACATTACCATATTGAATTTTTTTTTATTATATAAAAAAATGTCTATTATATATAAAATACAACACTTTATCTCATTAATGTTTTTTTCTTTCTCTTTTTTTTTACACAAAATATTGAAAATATACTGGCATATCCCTTCGGTTTTCTGGAGGGAGTTTGCTCTATTCAAAAGGCAGTTTCAGCTCATTCGCCATCAGATAAGAGAGCAAATAAATGAAAGTAAAAAAATAAACAAAGGAGATCAAGTCACCCTTAGTGTTCATTGACATTTTGTTGATTTCTGTGATGTACCCCAGTCCTGGTAGCTACATAATGCTTAGCTTGTTTTGCTTCAGGTTTCACTCTTACATTTCTTTTTTAAAAACATTTTTCCAAAGTGCTGCATGTGAAATTGTAAATTTAAGACAAGGCCTGTAATGAAAGAACATTCAGGCCAACATTACATGAATATAAAGGCAACGCAGAAGTGCAAAGCAGGTCGTCTGTAAGGCAGCTTCATGGTAATTCAAGGCACAAACAAAGATTTATTGACAACAATAACGACTGCATGAGACAATCGAACATCTCCGGCATTTGAAAAATCGGGTATCTCGTATCCTTTTTATTATTATTTTCCATTTAATTATTGACTTTGGTTTAAATAAGTCACTCTCTGAGCATCACCAGTTGAAATGTATAGGATCAATAGTGGTTTAATTTATTTATTATTTAAAAAAAAAAGTCAAGGTTTAATTCTATGGTTTATCTATATACAACATTGTTCTCTGATGCCCTGATGTCTCCTTCTTTTTGAAGATGCACTTGTGATTTTGTGAATGTATTACTGTACCTTTTAGAAAGGTGAGCAACAATATGACTTTTTTTTTCCTTCTAGCCAATCTGACCTTGAAATAAGAAATTAAAACTTTGCATGTGAAAAAGTACAGATCCAAAACTACAGCGGCAACAAAAGTAAAGACATGATATCAAGCCAAATTGGAATCATAATAATCATTCTGGCGAAATTATGAGAGCAAATCCATATTATGTAAATTGATTTTGCGACATTTGTCAATTGTATTTTACTCTATACTGATTAAAGGGCTGCTTTATTAGCTGTCTTTAGACAATACGCATTGCCTACTGCTTACGAAAATGCATAATGACTGCAATGTGCTTTTCATATCTTCTAAACAAAAATATACTGTCATATATTACCAAGGATAAAGCATACCAACTTCTGAAGGAACACTGAATACAGCATTTTTAAATAATCTCGAAAGTCTTGCAGCAAGTCTAAAAAAGAGGCATCTTTGGCAAGCTTGCAGGTTGGTGACTGTTTCTGAAATGATCCAATGATCCATATCCGTACAGATACATGCGAGTCATACACGAGGTAAAGGGTCAGAGGTAAAAGCATGTACTCATGGATAATTTCCTCAGCCTGGGCTAAATGACAAAAGGCTGAAAAATGACCAGAAGTAGGTTTTGAAATTCTTGCCAACCCTAACGTTTTCAGTTTTTCAGTCAGTTTGCTTTGTTTTAACCGAGAAAACAAAAAAAAGGACACAAAAGACAAACAAAAAACCATGACACAAACTACAGCTGCCTTTCTCAAATTAACGAGCACAAGACCCGAAACCTAAATGACCTCCAAACAGTCAGTGATCCTTTTTTTTTTCCGGACAGATGATATAAAGCGTCCTATCTCTCACTTATCAGAAGTAAACGGAGAGGGTGCCAGGCAAGAGCTTTACTTTTGAAGTACCGTGACGTGAACAGGACTTTTCTGATTGGTTATCTGAGGTAGGCTGGAGAAAGAGAGAGAGAGAGAGAGAGAGAGAGAGAGAGAGAGACAGGCAGGCACTTATTTCTTATGCAGCACAAACACTGAATGATATCATCGCTTTGGATGACATCCTAACCTCAACCATGCACGCTTTCCATTCGGATCAATGATATTATATGTTGGGGTATGTTCAGTGTTCTGCAAAGATAAGATCAGATCAGTTAAAGGGATACACTGGGTCTAAGAGGGGGTTAAGGGTATTATTTTACCAGTAATGGCTATACAAAATCAACATGGGTGTTCTTTTTCTTCACTAACATGACATACTGTCATGACCAACATGGATCATTACAGTCTATTGTGAAGCATGAATTTC
The DNA here is from genome assembly GCF_027579695.1 of Neoarius graeffei. Lineage (NCBI taxonomy): Eukaryota > Metazoa > Chordata > Actinopteri > Siluriformes > Ariidae > Neoarius > Neoarius graeffei. Next base: position 17,055,983 of record NC_083596.1, on the reverse strand, counting down.
CCAAAAGGGGAAATTTTGAAGATAAAGATAAAGGCCTGCTTCTGCTACCCAAGCCTGCGGTGATGCATGGAGGTAACTAAGGCATTCTGGGACTTTTTTTTTTGAATGAACATATTGAATGGTTTTCAAAAGGAGAAAAAAATGACACAAGATAAATCACTTTTTTTAAAGGTTTGACCATCAGTTCACTGAAGCCGCTTTTTGACCAACAGGGAACGGGTTCTTGAACCAGTTCTGTTCAGGATTCTTTGAACCTTGGTGCTAGCTAGCAAACCAACCCATGTTTTCACCAGTTTTGAGCAATCAAGGATGCGTTACGAATAGATGAATGGCGTTGCTCAATGCACAACAGAAGTATAGAATAGTAGCAAGATGGCAGAGTGCACTGATTACCTGCGAGCTTTTGTTCTGTCATTGCAGATATTTGTTTTCGTTCCATTTTTTCTGAAGATATATCCTTTTCTGTTTCATTCCCCATTGCTGCACTCCATTTCCTCTCCAAACTAATGACACGCCCATCCCATTGATGTCGTCATGGTTCACACTAGAAAAGCCAGCTATATTTTGTTTCCAGCTGGGAACCAACTTTTTAGGTTCCGAACCAATTTATTTTTGGTCGAAATGCTGTGAACCAGAACACAACCCGTTCTCTGTTGGTGGAAAAGACGTATGAGTGTTGCATGGTAAACCGGACTTAAAAAACAATAACAGAAAACTAATAACAGGTTCAGAACCTTGGGTTACAAGTACATAATAGATCATCAACAGTACCATTAACCATCAATTATCACCTGCTGGAATTGAGTTTGAACTGACATACCTTTATGTTCTTAGAAAAAAGTTTCACATAGCACCCTAAAGGTTTTTTTTATTTGCCTCTTAGAGAAACTACTATGTAAAGGTTCCAATAAAAGTAAAAATTACAGGAAAAAAAATCCAAAATAAAATCCCTTTCCAAAACTAAACTTTTAATCAGCCAAAGAACCCATGAGGACTTGAATTACAGAACAATTGTGGAAACTGAGGATGATGAGAAATGATGCCTGTCATGAGATGTGGAATTATTTGGAAGACTATGACAAAAGTGAATGAGCGAGAGAGAGGGAGAAACGGCCGATTTGTTTGTCCATTTCGGCTCTTGTGTAGCAGCGTGAGGTTTGGGGATGGAGAGAGTTCTCAAACACCAGACTCTTCCTCTGATCCTATACAAAGTAAAACAAGACACAAGCACGCCTCGGATTAAAATGACTCACGGCAAATATCCCAGCTGATTTTACAGTGTTACATGCAGTTTGAGATAAACGCGATATTTCATGATTGTTTTTACAATTCCAAGAAATTTTGTGGACTTTTAAATGAAAATTCTGGGATATCCACCAACATCCAGTCCCAGTAAATTACTGTCCTAAAATTTCACAAGCAAAATTACTAACACGAGAGCAGGCTGAACAGATTGGAATACAAGTTATGAGTGTATACTTTTTAGTACGTCTTGATTTTATAGTGATCGCCATCATTCTTACCACAATATCCCTAGCTACAGCTAAAATGTTAATCATGGCCACAACATCAAAATGGTTAACTTTTTTTTTTTTTGTCACCGCAATCTTCCAAGGAGACACCTGCAAATTTGTAGGCTTCAGCTTTCGTACTATTTTGCACTGGAGATGCTTTTATGTTCCCGTCATGCCAAATAGCTAACTGCTGGTCAAGTCTGTCATGCTTTTCAACATGAATGGTATTTCTGTAGCTATTAACCAAAATACACCACAACAACAATTTCTCTTAATCACTATCACTAAATTAAAATCAACAAAACGTTTCTGCTATTTGACACATTGAACTCACCCTGATTATTGTGTACACTTTGGCAGTAGAGACAGATTTCTGTGGGCAGCTCATGCCCGGCACTGTGATGCCCTCTGCACAGAGGTGTGTCAAATAGAGTGCCTGTCCCCATTAGCTGTGGCTCAGAGTGAGCCTGTTGCACCTGCTTTTGCCACCCCCTTCGTGCCCCCCTACAGCAGGGCCACTCTGCCATCCCACTTGAGTCCAGGATTACAGGTACGGGTAGCAGTGTGGACGCTGTACCCAGAGGAGAGGGGCAGCAGTAACCTGTGGGACTTTGCCCATAGTGGATATGGATGCTGCAATCGTCCTGTAGATCCACCCTCTGATGAAAGTGCACCGCTGGAATGGGTGGGGCAGAAGCTTCCAGGCTGCAGTTGGGGTTTTTTTGGCAGTGTGGGTGCCCTGGGTGGCAGCAGGCTGGTGCAGGGATCAGCAATGAGGTGCCAGGCAAGGAAGAAGTGGGAGATGGAGGAGCTGCGTCCCGATCATCCACTCCACCAGGAGGTCCACACCTGTCTATAGGGTCCATTTTGGGGCAATGGCAGGCAACATGTGCTCCCTGACACAAAGTTGAGTCCTTACTCATGGGCGAATTGCCTGCTGCTACTCCTGAAGGCCCTTGCTCCTCATCAGAGCCTCTTCCTGGTCCTTGGCTGGGCTCACCCTCTTCGTAATAGTGGTGTCTGTGTCTATGGTAGTGCACGTGGCTGAATACAGCCTGTTGCTGCTGTGGTTCTTCAAACCCAAGCCCTCCACTAGTCTGATTAACTCCTGAATCTAGAGATCGGGGCCTGGTACTACCTGTCGGACCTTCAGAACCGGTATTGTGGTAGACAAATGGGTCATACTCGCTGCTGAGCGAACTACGAAAGGTGGAGCAGCTGCCGTAGACACCCTGCAGGCTTACGTCGGTGCAGTTTAGCACTGAGTCACTGGATGAGCCGTGGCACGGGCCTGAGCTCGAGTCACTCCCAGGTCCATCAGGGAAGTAGCCACTGCGTTCTGTGCCATAACTGGCCCCTGAACAGCTGCCCTCATCCTGGCGCCCCTGAGAGCCTCCGTGGCGCTGGTTTTGGTGGTGATTTTGATGCCGCGTCCGGTTGGCATGGCAGTGGTGGCATGGACGACGCGGTGACGTGTAGTGGTGCCCAACATTGCGGCAGCTGTGGCGAGGTCGGGCACGTTGCCCATCAGGGGCAAGATGATAACTGCAGCTGGTGCTCAATAAGCGAGTGTGGTAGGGAGGGGAGCCACCATAAGCTCCAAGCTGTGGATAGGGTCCCGAGAGGGTGCGGGGGTAATGGGGTCGTAGGGAGAAGGGAATAGGGTGCTGGGGGAAAGAGTGAGAAGCTGGGTAATGCTGTGGGTGAGGGTGAAGAAAAGCCTGGCTGTGCTCTGCGGGTGGATGTCCACGAACTCGCTGAGGCTGACGGCCACTTGGCTCTGCACCTGCTAGAAACCAAGTCTTTGATTAGGAAGTAAAGGAGTAGTATAGCAAAGTGTGAAGCACTGTTCTATCACTGTTCTTCTAAAGAAAAATAGACATGGCCCTGGTCATGCTATTGGTCCCAATTATGTTGCACAAGGGGTAAAATAAAAACATTCTTGTACGTACCCAGTACTATACTTTTTGATTTCCAAATACCCTAAAGTTAACAAATCACAGGGAGCGAGAGCTTAATGGGACCTAGTGCACATTATCCAGGCATCTGACTGAAGCAACAAGAAGACTTTTCTGCTTCAAATAAGGTGGTGTAAGCTCAGTGTTTCTAAAATTCACTTTACCAAGACTTGTCAATGATCAAAGCAAGGTAAACACACTTTCTTTGTGGTAAAACTTGAACTTTGGCCAAATGCAGGCTTATAGTACTTGAGTCCAGGACTCAGACTCGAGTCCGACACATGCCTTAATGTTAAGGACTTGTGACTTGACTTGGACTTGAGCACTGATGACTCGGACTTGGACTCGTGCATTAGATATTTATTTGGCATAAGATATTTACATCCCTCCAAAATCTCCCATAATTGTTCAATTTTGCTAAACTGTGATAGAAAATGTATTTTAGCCAAAAGCGAGCAAACATGTCTGAATAATACTGGTATCCCGCCCATGTTTACTGTTGAGAAATGAAAAATGTTCATTTATCGGTTATTCATGGTTGCTGAATAAAGCTTCTGATTTCTTTGTGGGCTTCTCTGGTGTTGTTTACCCATTATGTTGTGCATGCAGAGCGGACATGTCCGGTGCTGAAGCAGCCAAGGGTCCACACACTCCTTGTGGAACTCATGCGCACATGAGATGATCCTCAGGTCCTTCGAAGGAGGAGAAAAGAAACATCTGAAAGCCTGTCCATCACATCATAGACACATAATGCACATGACTACACCTGTCAACTTATCAGAAATTATTAATTATTTTGAAAAAAAAAAATTGTGTTTTCACTGTGTTATCTAACTTCTCATGGGTTGCATTCCATATTTCACATTCTGTCACTGGGAAAGTACGCTTGCTCCATTTCTATATGTCTATATCCATTTTTATTTTTGTCTCTCTCCTTTTCTTCTTCTTCTTCTCCTCTTTCTTCATTTCTTCCCTCACCTGTCCATCCAGGAACTCCTCGAGGCAGATGGCACACATAGGGCCAGAGTTGGAGCTGCTATTTGACCCTCGACCACCACGTGGATGATGGGATCCTCCTGAGCAGCCCTGAGAGCTGTAGGTACGCGTCTCCAGCCTGCTAATGGCCCGCATGGTCTGCTGGTGCACCGAGTCCTGGGAACCAGGTAAGAAAGCAAAAAGGATTCAATCTGTGCTGTCATATTAGCTTACAAAATGGCTTAACTCAAATGTACAATTTACGACAAAACAAGGGATGTCATACTGATACAGATATTACATCAATTCAACTGTGGAATAGATCCATTCCGGGCTGCTTATCCATCAGGGTTGCGGGGGGGAGTTGGAACCCATCCCAGCTGACACCGGGCGAGAGGTACTGTAGGACGATAGATTGGCGACCCTTGGCAGGGCTCAGGGCTAACACAGACACAAGCAACCATTCACACTCATGCACTGTAAAAAAAGAATAGTTGAGAATACTTGAAATTTCAAGGCAACAGTCTGCATTAAGAATTTTATGTTTTGCCAATGATGTGCCCATGATAATCCAAACTATGATAAAACTGTTATCTTTATTAAGAATTCTTAATTAAGTCAATTTTCAATTCCTCATTCTGCCAACATAGATTTCTCTTTTTGCTGAACAGTGGCATTCACAGTAGTACAAAAAGGCAATTGAGGTTATCAGACTTTTTTGGGGGGCTTTTTTCACCTTTATTTGGATAGGACAGTGTAGAGACAGGAAATGAGCAGGAGAGAGGGACCGGGAAATGACCTCAGGTCGGAATCGAACCCGGGTCCCCGGATTTATGGTATGGCGCCTTATCCACCTGAGCCACACCCACGACGTGGGTTTTAAAAACTTTATTTCAATATTGAAGTTTTGTAATTGTGTAGAACAATGAAAAAAGGCATGTATAGTTTAATGATAAATTGTGATAACCTCGGGGGCGTCGTGGCTCAGGTGGATAAGGTGCCATACCATAAATCCGGGGACCCGGGTTTGGTTCCGACCTGAGGTCATTTCCCGATCCCTCCCTGTCTCTCTCTCTCCCGCTCATTTCCTGTCTCTACGCTGTCCTATCCAAATAGAGGTAAAAAAAAATTGTGATAACCTCAATTGCATTTTTGCACTACTGTGAATGCCACTGTTCAGCAAAAAGAGAAATCTATGTTGGCAGAATGAGGAATTGAAAATTGACTTAATTAAGAATTCTTAATAAAGATAACAGTTTTATCATAGTTTGGATTATCATGGGCACATCGTTGGCAAAACATCAAATTCTTAATGCAGACGGTTGCCTTGAAATTTCAAGTATTCTCAACTATTTTTTTTTACAGTGTGGGCAATTTAGAATAGCCATTTGACCTAATCTGCATGTCTTTGCACTGTGGGAAGAAACCAAAGCACCTGGAGTAAACCCACACAGGCATGAGAAGAATATGCAAACCGCACAGAAAGGCCCCAGTTGGCCACAAGATTTGAACCCAGAACCTTCTTGCTGTGAGGTGACAGAGCTAACTACTGCACCACTGTACCACCAAAGGACTAGAGCTTGCTAGCAATATAAACAAATGCACTGAAAAAAAAAAAAAACTCATCATGTGATTGGGGACTCTCCTATTGGGAGGTATATATACACACTAAATAATTTTACCTCATATATACACAAAGAGGAGATTTTATAATTAACAGTTATTCCATGAAATCAAGTCATACATGAGCTGACAGCTGATGAGGCACGTAGCGCCGAGTTGGCTATAAGCCATGCATGACGAGATTGAGTGGAATAACTGTTTTATTCTATCCACATTCACTGGATTTTGAGAAACAGAGCATTTTTATTTTTTGCAAATTCGATAAATAAAAACTTTTGTTAAAAAAGCAACAAAATATACTTTCATTCCATATTTTGTTGCTTTTTTAATTTTTGGATTTTGTTCTCGAGTAGAGTTTTTATTTTGTCCTCGGTTGATTCAGCAACACGCTCCGCCATTTTGTTTTTCTCTACTCATGATATATGAGCCGATAGCCTAGTAGTAGAGCGCTCAGTTGCTCGTATCCAGTGAATGTGGATAGAATAATTCTGGCTTTAATTACTACAATTCTTGTCATTGGTTTTCAGATATAGAGGCCATTAAAATTTAGCACTAGTGACTTAATACTATACTTATTCTGTTCCATTAAAATCAGCTGTTACACTACGTTCAGACTGCAACCTGAAACGACCCATATCCGATTTGTTGTGAAATCCGATTTTTTTGTTAGGCCGTTCACATTACCAATTATATGAGACTTGTATGCGATCTCCAATATGAACGGAAAACGACCCAAAAGTGTCCCGCATGCGCAAATTGACACGTAATAAGCTCATCTACGTAATACGTAAACAAAAAAAAAAGCGCGCACTCTTCATGTTTAATGATTTCTTTTTTGTTTGTTTGTTTAATTATCTGGTTAGTGTTAAAGTGTGAGGTCTCGTGTGTGTTTTTGTTTCTGAACTGAAATGAAAACGTGTAGCCTGGTAACGAGGGTTGACTCCTAAATGTCTCTCTAATTTCTATATAAGTGCACTACATGTTACTAGGAAGTAATGGATTTTTAAACTCTATATAGTGCACTCGAGCTTCAGTAGGCAGTCATTTGGGATACGGCCGCTGTATTACCAAACTCTTAATTCAGGCTTAATAATTTGCACATATTTATTTCGTCATATTAATAAACTTTTTCTACATTTTTATAAATATTTATTTAGATTGTTTATAGCCAGCTGAATTCTGCAACTTCTCTCAGCGCTGGCTCAAGGTGCATAAACACCAGTGCAGTTTGCGATGGAGATGAGGCGAGACCTGGCGATGTGGTTTTTGTGGCGGCGGCGGAACTCACACAATAATCTGATTAATGTGGGCAGCAGACTAATGAGACCGAAGGTGTCAAATTACTGGAAATTTCCAGAACAATCTTATAATCTTGTAATACAGGATGGTTTAAGTTATAAATCAGTTATAGAAACTGTTTTATTTAATCAGGCTAACAGATAAACATCCAGGTCCCTACCAAATCCACCATTAGCTTGATCAATTCTATAAAAGTCTATTTAAATTCTGAAAACTGTACAAATGTTGTTGTTTTCCACCAAAGAGGCGGGATTAGCCAACGCAGAATAGTGACGTTTGTCTCTTGTTGATGACGTGTAGGTCGCATGAATGCGACCTGTCCGGTCAGACTGCAGTCGCATGTGAAAATATCGGATATGCATCGGAATTAGGACCACATATCCAAGCGGCCTGGGTCGCATGTGAAAAAATCGGATCTGTGTCGTTCAGATTGTCAATAACAAATCGGATACAGGTCGCATATGGGCAAAAAAATCGGATATGGGTCGTTTCAGGGTGTAGTCTGAACGTAGTCTTAGTCCCTTAAGCCTCAAATTCTTAGTTATTTGCTTAGGTTGTATTCTGTTTTACTCCTAAGTAACTAAGAAAAAAATCTCAGTGAAATTACCAAAGGTGTTATGGTGCATGTCTACTTGTAGATTTTGTAGCTCCATGCTGCTGCCTCACCACTTTCTGCCTGGTGGGTGTTTTATAAAATTTACATGAATTTGGTTATAGCAAATACCAGTCTACTGTTGCCAGTTAGCTAAACACAGTGAGGCAGTTTGACCTGTTTGAATAAATCTTCACCAGACACTGAAACCAGATTTCGCTACATCATGCACTGGCGGACATGGCAGAGCTCTGTGGTGAAGGGAACACAACGTGATATAATGGAACTCAATTTGGTCGCAAAAGCATATGAAAAATGAAATAGGTTCTATTTTGGAACTGCTCCAACTAACAGGACTACATTAACTATAAATGAGGCTTTGCACCCCTCTACATACTTGAGAGTAGTGCATAATTTATGACTGTAATAATAGCAACAGAGCACAAATGTGGAAAAAAAAAATAGCAACACTGCAATATCCTCATTCAGGACTAATGGACCTAGACATGTCTTGAGATTTGCCTCGGAAACTATGCAGGATTTTACTTGGATTCGACTTAGTCTTTGGATTTGTCATGGATATGACTTTGGACTTGGCATGGATATGACTTTGGATTGAACTTGTTCTTTGGATTTGACCTGGCTTTGCCTTTGGAATTTGCTTGTACATTGGATTCTCATCTCATTCTCATCTCATTATCTCTAGCCGCTTTATCCTGTTCTACAGGGTCGCAGGCAAGCTGGAGCCTATCCCAGCTGACTACGGGCGAAAGGCGGGGTACACCCTGGACAAGTCGCCAGGTCATCACAGGGCTGACACATAGACACAGACAACCATTCACACTCACATTCACACCTACGGTCAATTTAGAGTCACCAGTTAACCTAACCTGCATGTCTTTGGACTGTGGGGGAAACCGGAGCACCCGGAGGAAACCCACGCGGACACGGGGAGAACATGCAAACTCCGCACAGAAAGGCCCTCGCCGGCCACGGGGCTCGAACCCGGACCTTCTTGCTGTGAGGCGACAGCGCTAACCACTACACCACCGTGCCGCCCGTACATTGGATTTAACTTGGTTTTTGGATTGAACTTGGATATGATTTTGAAACTGACTTGGATTTTGGATTTGCCTTAGATATGACTTTAGAATTTATTTGGATTTGACCTGCATATGACTGAACCTGACTTGGGTAAGACTTTGGATTTGACTTGGATGTGATGTAGAAATGATTTATACTAAATTTGGACATGGGGGTAAAATGACTCCACAACACTGGCAAAAAAAAAAAAAAGTCCCTCCCATGCCAGGATCTGGTCTTCCCAGGCAGTTTCCTGTCCCAGTATTAACCAGTTCTTGAGGTGCATAGGTCCAGTGCCAATCTCTGTTTCCACAGCCCTTGGCTTCTCGCCTTTTATATAGCTAGGGTCACAGTGGGGGTGCTGGTCCTCTGGTAACTGCAAAGGTTTGACTCCCTACTCACATCTGTATTGCAGCATGCCTTGCCAAATGGCAGTAGGTACCATTTTTATGGCCTGACCATGAGTAGAACTTGCGATCTCCTGGTCAAGAAGCAGACATGCTAACCACAAGGCCAACTCGCGGTTCACAATACTGGTGTGCCAACAAATCATGTTTGTAAAAGGCTGAAAAGTGACATGCTTACCCAAGTTCGGTTGGACCTGCAGCGAGAACGAAAGGCAAAGATCATAATGATTGCCACCACGACCAAGACGACTGTCAAGAGGATTCCCACTTCATAATGAGGCTAGAGCAGGAGAGAAAGCAAGCGTGTCAAAATGAACATTCTTTGTCCATTCTGGGTGTGTATGCATGCATGGTGTGTGTGCGTGTTTAAGTGTGTGCTCACCCATTTTGGTGTCTCCATCATGATGTTGATCTCGACCTTGGCCTCCTCGTTCTTATTGACCAGTCCCATCAGCTTCTCAGCGTCTGCTGCCTTCACCATCACCACTGGCTTCTTCAGTAAGCCAGAATTCAACTGAGTGTGAGAGAGTGTGAGGTCACTTATTCATTCACTTTATCCATTCAATGTAGCTACTCTGATTTCATCACACACACACAATTACCTCAATAGCAGCGTTAACATCGTCGGTGATGTCAAAAATGACAGCCTGAGCTCCCCTGTTGAGAGCCAGCCGAGCCTGAGAGAGAGAGAGAGAGAGAGAGAGAGAGAGAATCAGTTAAAATGGAGTTTAAATATCCCACTTGCCACTAGAGGGTAGTGTAACCACACAACATCGTAGCGATGTTAAAGTCTGGTCATTATGCAATCTTCAAAACTCCTCCACCAAGTGACCTTGTGTGATATATTGTGTCTCTCTCTCTGTGTGTCTCTCTCTCTGTATGTCTGTCTCTGTGTGTGTTGAAGCATTCAACCTTGTTATGTCACATACCTTCACCCAAGAAAAAAAGAGCTACACCCTCAAACACAACATGAAAATTGTGAAATTTTGCATGTGCACCAAGGACTGGAGGAAAACCCAGCCAACAGAAACACACACCTGCTTTCAGGTCTTTTAGAAAACGTACAAGAACACAAACACGATGTGGGTGAAACGCTCACTCAGCGAATACATTAATCATGGGTTAATGAATACACTGCTTTAAAGGCCTGAGCTCATCCGAGAGAGAGAGAGAGAGAGAGAGAGAGAGAGAGAGAAAATCCATGACTAACAAGCATAGTCACTCACTTCCTCCCACAGTAGACAACAACTCTCACACCCCATATCCCACTCTCCCCATCCTGTCTGCTTCTGTTCTCTATTCTCTGTGAGAGAAACTTGCCATTTTACATTCTTCCATTCTATACGTTTACATTTTACAGAGAAACCGCTTAGCGTAAACTCTTCTTCTGTCCTGGAGACTTCATCGTGATGAGAAACTGCATCATAATTGTTACAAAGCACCAACATCTAAGACTTCTTCCATAAATGTTATTATTCTATCCACATTCACAGGATATGAGCAATCGTGCGCTCTGATTGGCTACTGTACTACTAGGCTCATATACCATGAGTAGAGAAAAACAAAATGGCGGCGTGTGTTACTGAACCAAACAAGGACGAAATAAAAACTCTACTTGAAAACAAAACCGCCCCCAAAAAATGCAATTAAAAAAAAAAGCAACAAAACATGGAATGAAAGTATTTGATGGTACTGCAAGAACGTATCTTTTTTTCCCGCCAAGAATTATTATTGTAGCATTTTTCACAAATTGTTACTGTCATTTCGCCGGTTTGTTTACATTCTAAGCAGAAATTATTTTGTCGGACATTTTGTATAAAGTGGCGGCACGGTGGTGTAGCGGTTAGCGCTGTCGCCTCACAGCAAGAAGGTCCGGGTTCGAGCCCCGTGGCCGGCGAGGGCCTTTCTGTGCGGGGTTTGCATGTTCTCCCCGTGTCCGCGTGGGTTTCCTCCGGGTGCTCCGGTTTCCCCCACAGTCCAAAGACATGCAGGTTAGGTTAACTGGTGACTCTAAATTGACCGTAGGTGTGAATGTGAGTGTGAATGGTTGTCTGTGTCTATGTGTCAGCCCTGTGATGACCTGGCGACTTGTCCAGGGTGTACCCCGCCTTTCGCCCGTAGTCAGCTGGGATAGGCTCCAGCTTGCCTGCGACCCTGTAGAACAGGATAAAGCGGCTAGAGATAATGAGATGAGATGAGATTTTGTATAAAGTTTATTGAATTTGCAAAAAATGAAAATGCTCTTTTTCTCAAAATCCAGTGAATGTGGATAGAATAAAACAGTTATTCCAGTCAATCTCATCGTACACGGTTTATAGCCGACGAGGCGCATATGTACGACTTGATTTAGTAGAATAACTGTTAAATAGATGTTTAAAAAAAAAACAACCCTTCACCACATGAAGTTTTTCTCTGTTAAGCAACACATTTTCCAAAAAGAAAAAAAAAACATTTATTATGAGTCTTAGATTATATGCCGTGTAATTCATAATCGCAGTAAGCAGTCCTTTGAAATGGTCTGAATATAACAAGCCGTTCTTTCTCCATGTATAATATTGATCTTAAGATAATACCTCTGGCATTCGGTCACGTTCTTTTGTGGTTGAACCATTTTGCTATTTTCAGCCTTTATTTTGGCTTCGTTTGTTTTGTTCCGAATGAAAATTGCATTTTCAGGAACAAAGGGGTCGTCTAAATGGCCACAATGTCAGAACTGACTTGTCTTCATCCCATTATGGGAACATTCAATCATGGCAAAACGAGTAATGGTGACCACACATATGCACACAGAACAGGAGGAACATTCAGGATTCCAACCACAGCTTTATGTCCTACTGATGGAGCAGTAAAAACCATTTACAGATCATTACTTGATGCTATTAATCAAGTACATTTCAGTGCTAGGACTGACTCCAAAAGAACCGAACATTATCCTTACATGACACTACAGTACATTTATTCCTTGACAGGACGCTTCGATATACATGATCGCCAGGTGAGGCAGAACCCAGACCAGAATCTAGCTGAACGTTTGAGGGTTAAAGTACTTGCTCAAGGAGGTACTGGGATTTAAACTAAGCAAAGAACCTTAACCACTGAGTTCCTGCTTGTCCCATTCCTGCTCAACATATAAACCTTTCCAATACACCCAAGTTGTTTGTTAAAATGGGTTAGAAATGATAGACATTAAAGATAATATTTCGCTTGGGCAGCAATCATTTATTTCTATTTGTCTGACACAGAGACAAGCTTGCACTCGTACTTAGGCATACACGAGTGTGCAAAAGTCTTAGGCACATGTAAAGAAATACCGTCGACCAAAAATGGCTTAAAAATAATGAAACAATGTTTTGACATAAAAAAATACTATAAACAGTACGCAGTAAGCCATATTACATGAAACAAAGTCAATATTTGGTGTGAGACGACCCTTTGCTTTAAAAAAATAGTAGTCTGAGGTACAGTGAGTGCAGTTTTATAAGGAAATGAGCTGTAGGTTTTACTGAGCATCTTACAGAACCAGCCACGGTTCTTCTGGACACTTTGACTGTCACACTTGTGTCTTAATTTTGCACCAAAACCCAGTAGCCTTCATTATGTTTTCTTTTTTCATCTGAAAAGTGCTCCCTTATGTAATATGCTGTTCGGATACAAACCTTTTTCCCCCTGTAACATTTAATTTTGTGCTGGAAAACGAACGTTTGGGACTCTAAAATGTTTTTGTATTGACTCGATAATGTAGAAGTCATAAAATAGAAATCTATAGTAAAGTTTGTTTGAAAAAAAAAAGGTGTCTAAAAAAAAGGTGTCTTCTACCGGAGAGTAATTTCTTATTTTAGAACTAACATTAAACAATTAAATAATATTGGCCAGCGTTGAGTGGTATATCAGATATATTCCTTTCAGCTAGCATGATACTGAACAACTCAAAGATGAGTTCAATACCATGCTAGCTGAATGGAATATATCTGATATACCACGAAAAAAGCCATTATAATAATAATAATAATTATTATTATTATTATACATAGACATTCCCTTCGGTTGTTCAACGCGTCTCTCTCTTTCAAAATTCTCTCAAAATCTTCCATATTTAACGAAGCAAACCTGGCAGCCATGTTTGTTTACAAATTGTCCCAGTCGCTCGCTAGTGTGGAAGTTTTACGTCTCCGATGTGTAACGGCATGTTGTCTTGACAACCATGCAATATCGTAAACCATATTCAACACTCATTCGCCATTGGGTAGAGTGACATAATACACGTAGGACAAGCGATATGCTAACAATACTGCATGCTATCAAACCAAATGAATGGAACCTGCTAGACGAGAATAGAACATGTTTTTATCTCATCTCATTTCATTATCTCAAGCCGCTTTATCCTGTTCTACAGGGTCGCAGGCAAGCTGGAGCCTATCCCAGCTGACTACGGGCGAAAGGCGGGGTACATCCTGGACAAGTCGCCAGGTCATCGCAGGGCTGACACATAGACACAGACAACCATTCACACTCACATTCACGGTCAATTTAGAGTCACCAATTAACCTAACCTGCATGTCTTTGGACTGTGGGGGAAACCGGAGCACCCGGAGGAAACCCATGCGGACACGGGGAGAACATGCAAACTCCACACAGAAAGGCCCTTGCCGGCCCCGGGGCTCGAACCCAGGACCTTCTTGCTGTGAGGCGACAGCGCTAACCACTACACCACCGTGCCACCCACATGTTTTTATTCCATCGAAAAAGTGTCCTGGATGTATAATAATTTATTATGTTTAATTTGATGTATAATTACATGAGGGTTACTGATAGGCTAATATAGAGATAAACAAAACTCCAAATCAGGAATCAGAATTGTTATGGAATTATTATAGGAGCAGTGAGATAATTTTTAGAATTATTAGAGGTTGGAAAAGCTTAACTGTCCCCTCAGGGCTTCTGCCCCCCCCCACACACACACACCCGCTACGCTCAAACAGCCACGGGAGCCCTGAAGGCACGAACGATCACAGAAGCTCACACACACACACACACCCATACAGAAACAACAGGATAGTCAACATACATATATATTATTTACCAGCTGGGAGGTCCGTATCGTGAAATACTGTGACCGAGGTCTTGAAAGTACTGAGCGAGGCCCTCTGGGCCAAGGTCAGTATTCAAGGCCGAGGTCACGGTATTTCACCATACGGACCGACCTTAAGCTGGTAAATAATATATTAATTTTTTTCTTTACCAAATTCTAACAGAAAACGAGAGCTCCCGAAAGGGAAAACCGAGCCGAGCCACCATTTTGAATCCTCATTCATGGCTGTAATGCAAATGGCTTCCTCCTCGGTATACAAGTGCACTTCCATGACAGGAAAAAAAACCCCTACATTTTGCTGCCTATGTAGTCCCCTATTCATACAAATAGGAGTCATTCAGGATTCAGCCATGTTTTTGCTCGGCGTTAGCAAGTTACAGGTTTTTAGCTTTCTCCCGAAATGTTTTCTTTTATTTTGTCTTCCTCAGGGTAGTAAAACTCGCTTTCGCTGTGAACACTGTCGTTATCGCTATCCATGCTGTAAAATTAATGCTATTCTCCTGAGAAATGCTGGCAAAAATGTATAAGATTTTTGATAATCTTATAAATAAATCTTATAAAAAAAAGATAAATGTTGACAAAAAATGCTACTATGTTTGCTGTTGTTGTGAATGAACGAGTCGCCAGAGGTCCATAACTGGCAATACGGACCCGCTCACCAGCCAATCAGAGCGCAGGATTTGATGGAAACCGGACCGCGAAAAAAACAATTTATTACTACAGTATATAATTTTTGATGGATGCATATATGGGCAGTTGTTGAATTTTGTCAACAAATTAATCCTGTCAATAAGCATGTGTCTGTGTAATGCAAATTCAAGGGATGAAACAAAGCTGCTCTTCGAAAATTCCATTCAACATGGAATCATTTCAATAATAAAAAAAAAATCATAAAGCATTCATGAATGTGTGCAAAAGTTCAACAGGGGCCCTTAAACTCTCATTATACGGGATCTTAGAGTTCTTTTCTCAGAACAGGAAAACATATCAAAATTCTCATCTGGGGTAATAATAAACTGTACAATTATGAAAGGTAAATATTAGGTTGAAATTTTCAAGTATATTCCAAAAGAGCAGAATCGTGTCATACAATGTATATGTTAAGTACGGAATAAAATGGAGCACGTGATGATAGGAAAATAATCAACAAGGTGGTGCGATGCAGGCCCAGACAAACTGACATTACGATTACCACCCTGAAGTTGATTATTTTCCAACAGAAAAATATTTCAAAGTGTTTTATTCTACAGCAGTTTCTCAACCACTGGGCCGCGCCCCACTAAGCGCCATCAAGTGGGCCGCGAAATTTTTTCAAGTTTGAAGCCAAATACTAAATAGTTCAGGATGTCGTAGTGTCCCAAATCTGGTAGCTGGTTTGCCATATGCTTTTCAAGTGGAATAAATACATTTGGGGTAAATTATATGGATCTGTGATGCCTGCTGGAAGAGAAGAACAGGGAGGATTGAGAATCGAGCGGCTGTGGTTTGTTTACACCCGATACTAAAACTTGTAACATCCTAGCAACCTTTTCAAAGATGTGTACAAAAAGCCCAGAAACTCCTATTTACCTGGGCAAAAACAATACAAGATTTATCTTGTAGTGTCCTGATCCCCAGAGCTTGAACTCGGCCACATATAAAAAGTTGTTCTCCTCCATGCGCTTCCAGGTTTTCATCTGTGTGTCCGTGTAGAACGATGTCGGCAGCACCAGGTAGTTTGAGATGTCGGGGAACTCAATGGATGGATAATTTTCCGACTCATAATGAATGAATGAATTACTTTATTTAAACACGCTAAGTTGATCCGCAGAGCTGGTAGGGTTGTGTACAGATACAAATGCAACCCCGATTCCAAAAAAGTTGGGCCAAAGTACAAATTGTAAATAAAAACGGAATGCAATGATGTGGAAGTTTCAAAATTCCATATTATATTCAGAATAGAACATAGATGATATATCAAATGTTTAAACTGAGAAAATGTATCATTTAAAGAGAAAAATTAGGTGATTTTAAATTTCATGACAACAACACATCTCAAAAAAGTTGGGACAAGGCCATGTTTACCACTGTGAGCCATCCCCTTTTCTCTTTACAACAGTCTGTAAACGTCTGGGGACTGAGGAGACAAGTTGCTCAAGTTTAGGGATAGGAATGTTAACCCATTCTTGTCTAATGTAGGATTCTAGTTGCTCAACTGTCTTAGGTCTTTTTTGTCGTATCTTCCGTTTTATGATGCGCCAAATGTTTTCTATGGGTGAAAGATCTGGACTGCAGGCTGGCCAGTTCAGTACCCGGACCCTTCTTCTACGCAGGCATGACGCTGTAATTGATGCAGTATGTGGTTTGGCATTGTCATGTTGGAAAATGCAAGGTCTTCCTTGAAAGAGACGTCGTCTGGATGGGAGCATACGGTATGTTGCTCTAGAACCTGGATATACCTTTCAGCATTGATGGTGTCTTTCCAGATGTGTAAGCTGCCCGTGACACATGCACTAATGCAACCCCATACCATCAGAGATGCAGGCTTCTGAACTGAGCGCTGATAACAACTTGGGTCGTCCTTCTCCTCTTTAGTCCGAATGACACGGCGTCCCTGATTTCCATAAAGAACTTCACATTTTGATTCGTCTGACCACAGAACAGTTTTCCACTTTGCCACAGTCCATTTTAAATGAGCCTTGGCCCAGAGAAGACGTCTGCGCTTCTGGATCATGTTTAGATACGGCTTCTTCTTTGCACTATAGAGTTTTAGCTAGCAATGGCGGATGGCACAGTGAATTGTGTTCACAGATAATGTTCTCTGGAAATATTCCTGAGCCCATTTTGTGATTTCCAATACAGAAGCATGCCTGTATGTGATGCAGTGCCGTCTAAGGGCCCGAAGATCACGGGCACCCAGTATGGTTTTCCGGCCTTGACCCTTACACACAGAGATTCTTCCAGATTCTCTGAATCTTTTGATGATATTATGCACTGTTGATGATGATATCTTCAAACTCTTTGCAATTTTACACTGTCGAACTCCTTTCTGATATTGCTCCACTATTTGTCGGCGCAGAATTAGGGGGGTTGGTGATCCTCTTCCCATCTTTACTTCTGAGAGCCACTGCCACTCCAAGATGCTCTTTTTATACCCAGTCATGTTAATGACCTATTGCCAATTGACCTAATGAGTTGCAATTTGGTCCTCCAGCTGTTCCTTTTTTGTACCTTTAACTTTTCCAGCCTCTTATTGCCCCTGTCCCAACTTTTTTGAGATGCGTTGCTGTCATGAAATTTCAAATGAGCCAATATTTGGCATGAAATTTCAAAATGTCTCACTTTCGACATTTGATATGTTGTCTATGTTCTATTGTGAATACAATATCAGTTTTTGAGATTTGTAAATTATTGCATTCCGTTTTTATTTACAATTTGTACTTTGTCCCAACTTTTTTGGAATCGTGATTGTAATTACAAACACAAAAGACTAAAAATATACACAGTCTTTAAAAAAAAAACCTTAAAATCTGTTAATTATCTGTTAATTATCTTCACATTAAGTTAATTAATAATATGCATAACTACTGTCTTTGTATCTAGTTAGGGCTACAATAGGATCAAAATTTATTCTACTAATGTCAAATTTAGTTAGTAAATTTTCCTTTCATAGGAAAAATCCCTCTTTGTTAGCGTGTAATGATCGAATCCCCTTGAGTAGTTTCTACATCCACTTCTTTTGAGTGGACTTCTTGGTTTTAATAACTGGCTTGTTTGCTGAACACAAACATAGCAATAAGTTCTTGTGTTAATGCACCAGACTCCACTTTTGGATCATTAATCCCTTTTGACTGAGAATGACCTGCATGTATGGTTTTATGTCGGCTTCTGATACATCCATACAGTTTTAAATACAACACCTACGTACAATTAAAAACAGTTTTTATTGCATTTATTTAATTCCTGGGCTCCCATCTGTAACAGGGAGTGATGTTGCATTTCATGAATACACTTTAATAGATTATTAGATTCTAATAGAACAGATGATCCAAAATAATTGAGGATCTTTTTTAATGGGCCCCGACTCATTACAAGTATGAATAGGTGGGCCTCAAAGTAGAAAAGGTTGAGAACCCCTGTTCTACAACATTGTCAAGTGTTTTTATTTTTTTTAAATTAATAATTATATTTGGGGGGTGGCACAGTGGTGTAGTGGTTAGCACTGTCGCCTCACAGCAAGAAGGTCCTGGGTTCAAGACCAGCGGCCGCCGAGGGCTTTTCTGTGTGGAGTTTGCATGTTCTGTCTGTGTCGGTTTCCTCCGGGTGCTCCGGTTTCCTCCACAGTCCAAAGACATGCAGGTTAGGATAATTGGTGGCTCTACATTGACCCTAGGTGTGAGTGTGAATGGTTGTTTGTCTTTATGTGTCAGCCCTGCGACTTGTCCAGGGTGCACCCCGCCTCTCGCCCATAGTCAGCTGGGATAGGCTCCAGCTTGCCTGCGACCCTGTAGAACAGGATAAGTGGCTATAGATGATGGATAGATGGATGAATTACATTTGGGGGGAAGCCAAGGCCAAATGGTTAGAGAAAAAGTTTTGGGACCAAAAGGTTGCTGATTTCATTCCCTGAACCAGCAGGACTGGCTCAAGTGTCTTTGAGTAAGGCACCTAACCCCCAACTGCTATGGCAAGAGTGGTGGCGTACCTTGTGTCTGATTAGCCAAAGAAAAACTGATGACGTGATTCCGGCCATAAAATAACATAACAATAACATCATTAAAAATAAAGCATAACCATGAAAGATAACCTCCTCTGTCCTGCAGATTGCTGCATTTCAGAAAACCGTTGACACCCGAGAATTCTTCCAAAAAACTTCAAATAAATGCCTCCTTTATGTGAGAGAAATGTCACTATATAAACAATTATACCTTTGTTTTATTCAATAAAACTTTAAAATCTGTTTATTATTAGTCTTAGGTCACATATTAAAACGAATACATTCATATAAACTTTGCAGCCAACATGACTGCCAAAGCTGGCGTTATAGAAAATAAATCAATGCCTTCTGACCAATTGGATTCAAGAATTCAGCAGCAATCTGGTATAAAACATTTTACAACCCCAAATCAGAAAAAGTTGGGACGGTATGTTGAAATTGAAATTAAAACTGAAAACAATGATTTGTAAATAATCTTTGGCTTGTATTGCACTCAAAACAATACAACAGCACATTATTTGATGTTTTGATGACTTATTTCGATTTGATTCTTGCAACACGTTTCAAAAAAGTTGGGACGGTAAAGCATTTACCACTTTGTAACTTTTCACAACACTTAAGATGATGTTTAGGGACTAAAGACACCAAGTGATGAAACATTTCAGGTGTTATTTTGTCCCATTCTTCCTGCATACAGGTCTTAAGGTGTGCAATAGTACAATAGTCCTTTTCTTCTTTGGTCTGGACCACATGCCGTCCATTTCTTCTAAAAAAAAAGACCTGGAATACTGATTCGTCTGACCACAATACACATTTCCACTGTGTGATGGACCATCCCAGATGCCTCCGAACCCAGAGAAGTCAATGGCACTTCTGGACACAGTTAACATAAGGCTTCCTTTTTGCACAGTAAAGATTTAGCTGGCATTTGTGGACGCAACTCTGTGTTGTAGAGGTAGACAAAGGTTTGCCAAAGTAATCCCGAGCCCATGTGGTTATATTAGCTATAGATGAATGACGGTTCTTGATGCAGTGCCATCTGAGAGATCAGAGATCACAGGTGTTCAGATTAGGCTTGCGCCCTTGCCCTTTATGCACTAAAATTCCTCCAGACTCCTTGAATCGTTTAATGATATTATGCACCATAGAGGGTGAAATATTCAAATCCCTTCATATCTTTCTTAAATAATTGTTTTTAAACATTTCAATAATTTTCTAATGCATTTGTTGACAAACTGGAGATCCTCGGCCCATCTTTCCTCCTCAATGATGAGGCCTTTCCTGGATACTGATTTTGTACCAAATCATGATTACAATCACCTGTTGACAATCACATCATTAATTTGCACTAGCAGCGCTAGCGCAAACTGTTACTCTCACTCAGAATCTTTCTACTTTCTTCTTCTTCTTCTCCTAATGCTTTTTAGGACGCTATTTCTCCCTCCGTTTTCAACCAATAATCACCAAATTTCACATGAAGAATACCTCTGGACTGAATTAAGTTCCTATGACTTTTGGTGCTGCTCTGGATCACCGAACCGGAATGATCCATGAAAGACGGGCTTTTTTTCAATCAATTATAACTCTGTCAATTTTCATGATTTTTTCAATCAGTTTTTTTTATTTTGTTCAGCAAAATGACCTTCACCTTGACCTTGAATTGACAAAGGTCAGCTAGCACAAATTACTGTGACTTTAGTCACAGTCTCTATCTAGTTATTTAATTGTTTTACCTCATTACTAACCCTAAATTTCCCCATCCCAACTTTTTTTGGAATGTGTTACAGGCCTGAAACAAAGGAATGGATGTATATTAACAAATGAAATGTAGTTGACCAGATAAAACATGACATATCTTGGGTTCACACACTCTGCATTGAAATACAAGTCAAAGTAAAATTAGAAATCAAAGCTTTCTTCTTTTATTTACACTTTCCATACCGTCCCAACTTTTTCAGATTTGGGGTTGTAGTACAACTATAGATATACAGTGGTGCTTGAAAGTTTGTGAACCCTTTAGAATGTTCGATATTTCTGCATAAATATGACCTAAAACATCATCAGATTTTCACACAAGTCCTAAAAGTAGATAAAGAGAACCCAGTTAAACAAATGAGACAAAAATATTATACTTGGTCATTTATTTATTGAGGAAAATGATCCAATATTACATATCTGTGAGTGGCAAAAGTATGTGAACCTCTAGGATTAGCAGTTAATTTGAAGGGGAAATTAGAGTCAGGTGTTTTCAATCAATGGGATGACTATCAGGTGTGAGTGGGCACCCTGTTTTATTTAAAGAACAGGGATCTATCAAAGTCTGATCTTCACAGCACATGTTTGTGGAAGTGTATCATGGCATGAAAAAAAGGAGATTTCTGAAGACCTCAGAAAAAGCGTTGTTGATGCTCATCAGGCTGGAAAAGGTTACAAAACCATCTCTAAAGAGTTTGGACTCCACCAATCCACAGTCAGACAGATTGTGTACAAATGGAGGAAATTCAAGACCATTGTTACCCTCCCCAGGAGTGGTCGACCAACAAAGATCACTCCAAGAGCAAGGCGTGTAATAGTCGGCGAGGTCACAAAGGGCCCCAGGGTAACTTCTAAGCAACTGAAGGCCTCTTTCACATTTGCTAATGTTAATGTTCATGAGTCCACCATCAGGAGAACACTGAACAACAATGGTGTGCATGGCAGGGTTGCAAGGAGAAAGCCACTGCTCTCCAAAAAGAACACTGCTGCTTGTCTGCAGTTTGCTAAAGATCACGTGGGACAAGCCAGAAGACTATTGGAAAAATGTTTTGTGGACAGATGAGACCAAAATATAACTTTTTGGTTTAAATGAGAAGCGTTATGTTTGGAGAAAGGAAAGCACTGCATTCCAGCATAAGAATCTTATCCCATCTGTGAAACATGGTGGTGGTAGTATCATGGTTTGGGCCTGTTTTGCTGCATCTGGGCAGGACGGCTTGCCATCATTGATGGAACAATGAATTCTGAATTATACCAGTGAATTCTAAAGGAAAATGTCAGGACATCTGTCCATGAACTGAATCTCAAGAGAAGGTGGGTCATGCAGCAAGACAACGACCCTAAGCACACAAGTCGTTTTACCAAAGAATGGTTAAAGAAGAATAAAGTTAATGTTTTGGAATGGCCAAGTCAAAGTCCTGACCTTAATCCAATCGAAATGTTGTGGAAGGACCTGAAGCGAGCAGTTCATGTGAGGAAACCCACCAACATCCCAGAGTTGAAGCTGTTCTGTACGGAGGAATGGGCTAAAATTCCTCCAAGCCGGTGTGCAGGACTGATCAACAGTTACCGCAAACATTTAGTTGCAGTTATTGCTGCACAAGGGGGTCACACCAGATACTGAAAGCAAAGGTTCACATAGTTTTGCCACTCACAGATATGTAACATTGGATCATTTTCCTGAATAAATAAATGACCAAGTACAATATTTTTGTCTCATTTGTTTAACTGGGTTCTCTTTATCTACTTTTAGGGCTTGTGTGAAAATCTGATGATGTTTCAGGTCATATTTATGCAGAAATATAGAAAATTCTAAAGGGTTCACAAACTTTCAAGCACCACTGTATTAGTATAATTAAATATTTTTTCAGGTCAGAACTGTGTGTGTGTGTGTGTGTGTGAGAGAGAGAGAGAGAGATTCAGTCTCTGGAATTTTCTGTGGCTTGTCTATAGTTATTTCTGGGCAATCTAAAGCAAACTGCCCAGTTAGGATTCTTGCTGTGTGTAAAGGTCATGTCTAAATCCCTCACACACACTCTCTCCTACCCAAACTAGAAGAATAATGTGTGAACTGGTGTGTGTTTTCCTGAGCTCAGCTCTCTCAGGGTGTGCATAGCTCGGTTTTGGAGCCCGACGTCACTCTGGCTGGGACAGCAGGAGGGAGAAATGGATGGAGGGTGTGTTAAAGGGGGTAATAACAGGGCTGCTGGGCGACTAGACCTCTTCAGAAGCAGGAAACATATAGGCCTGTCATTTCCCTAATAGTCCCAGTGTGCTGGACACACATACACACACACACACACTATTAGACCCTACTGGAGACCATACTGTCCACTGGAAAAGAGATTTCAGCCAGCTTATTTGCCTTGGAGGCAACAGTGAGACTCACCAAAACCGGGCGGTTAAAGAGTGAGCAAAAAGACCAAGAAACCTTTTTCCATCTTCACCTGTCCAGTTTGTTTGTTTACTCAGATTCTTATTCTCGATTAACAGGATTGTAACCCAGTGTGGTCTTCTGCTGTTCTAGCCTGATCACCATAAGGTTTAACATACCATATTGTGTGTTCTAAGTTGCTTTTCTGAACACCACGGTTGTAAAGAGTGGTTATTTGAGTTACTGTTGTCTTGCTGTCAGGTTGAACCTGGCCATTGTCCTCTGACCTCTCTCTTCAGTAAGCTGTTTCCATCTGCAGAAATCCCAATCACGAGATTTTCCCCCCACCACCACCACTCTTGTATAAAAATCCCAGGAGATCAGCAGTTTCTGAAATACTCAAACCAGCCTGTCTGGTACCAACAACCATGCCCCTGTCACTGAACATGTCACTCAGATCACAGTTTTCCCATTCTGATGTTTAATGTGAACATAACCTGTATTTGCATGATTTGATGCATTGTGCTGCTGCCACATGGTTGGCTGATTGGATAATTGCATGAATAAGAAGGCGAACAGGTGTTCATATTAAAGTGGCTGGAGTTTGGGTGTGTGTGTGTTTAAACAAGAGAGTTCGAATGACAGACATACAGACAAACCCTTTAATGTTTATAATTATCTCTTTCACTACTGTACACGCCTTTCTTTTTCTTTCTGTCTCTCTCTCTCTCCCCACACCTGTTCGTGCTCTCTCGGCCTCCACTCTGACACAGATTTGAAATGCAAAGTACAAGGCGACAGAAAAAGGCCACAGTCATCTGATAGGCTATCGGCACTTTAGCAGACTTCAAAGGGTTGCCGTTAGTGACAGGGCAGATAAAATCAGGGCGCGCTGAGACCTTCCTCTTTCATACACACACCATACACTGCCGGTACTGTTCTACAGGTGACTTCTTAAACTAATCGGCACAAAAAAAATCTATATACAGGGCTCCTACACTGTAAAAAATAGAATTATGCTTTGTTCAAGTAATTCCATATTCACAATTGAATGGACAAGAAAATATGAATAATTATTAACGAACAGAAAAATCCACATCAAACTGATAGGGTGCACCTCAATGATGTGTAAATATACAATAGTGAATAATCTGAATTCAAAATACATAATTGCCATGGGTGTTTATTCAGCGCATGCTCTTAATGACCAAGACACGGGGTTTCCTCTCCCAAATGCAAGGGCTGGGCAATGTGGTTCTCTCTCCAGTTGAAGTTCATGTTGTCGTGGCTCAGGTGGATAAGGCGCCATACCATAAATCCGGGGACCCAGGTTTGAGGCTGACCTGAGGTCATTTCCTGATCCCTCCCTGTCTCTCTCCTGCTCATTTCCTGTCTCTACACTGTCCTATCCAAATAAAGGTAAAAAAAAAAAAGCCCCCCCCAAAAATTGTGATAACCTCAATTGCCTTTTTGTACTACTGTGAATGCCACTGTTCAGCAAAAAGAGAAATTTATGTTGGCAGAATGAGGAATTGAAAATTGACAATTAAGAATTCTTAATAAAGATAACAGTGTTATCATAGTTAGTTTTTTTTTTTTCTTTTTTCTTTTTTATCAGACATCTAATTTTTGGGTTTGTTTACCTGACATGTTTCGACGTACAACTTCCGTCTTCCTCAGAGTGTCACCGGATGTTAATTGGTGACGCATCTTTTATCAGCTGCTGTTTCTGAAGGCGTGGCCTTCCTGTCTGGTTTGACAGGTCGGTCACGCCTTATACTGTCTGTTCGTCCCCTGCAAGATGTCACTCCAGGTATGGGAGAGCATGTATGCTCCCTCATCCCGGTTGATGGTCCTCGGGCTTCGCTTACGGATCTCTATGGCCTCCCTGATCCAGCGCTGATGTTTGTTATCTTCTAAAAAACATAGAGATCCGTAAGCGAAGCCCGAGGACCATCAACCGGGATGAGGGAGCATACATGCTCTCCCATACCTGGAGTGACATCTTGCAGGGGACGAACAGACAGTATAAGGCGTGACCGACCTGTCAAACCAGACAGGAAGGCCACGCCTTCAGAAACAGCAGCTGATAAAAGATGCGTCACCAATTAACATCCGGTGACACTCTGAGGAAGACGGAAGTTGTACGTCGAAACATGTCAGGTAAACAAACCCAAAAATTAGATGTCTGATAAAAAAGAAAAAAAAAAAAAACTAACTATATTTAATATAAGACATAATGAACGTAATCGAAAGAAAAAAAAAAGAAAAAAGTGTTATCATAGTTTGGATTATCATGGGCACATCGTTGGCAAAACATAAAATTCTTAATGCAGACGGTTGCCTTGAAATTTCAAGTATTCTCAACTATTCTTTTTTTACAGTGTACACATTTTCAAATTTAAAATTCCAGACTTTTTCCATACTCAAATTCTCAGGTTTGGAGACTTCAGCGAACAAACTACTCATATATTTAAAAGAATTACTTGAAAATCAAACAGGTACTCACATTATGACATACCACCAAAATGCATACCATATTTAGCTTGGCCTAAAATTTGTATCAGTGCCCTGATTTTGTCATAAATATATATACACATTACACAAAATACAGGATGCCACTCTGACGCACACGTATCTGATGCACACTTCAAGACATTAAAACACAGGTGTGTGAAGATGTCAAGCACATACAGGATGTCCCGAAAAAAAAATGTATACACACTTTTAATCACTGTAAAGTACTGTATGTGTTTATTAAAATCCATGTAATTTTCAAAGAGTAATAGAATTGACAGACATTTTATTATTTAGTCACCGCCTGTTCTCAAACTGACATCCATTCTGGTCCAGTCACTGCTGACAATGCAAATCACATTCAATTCTCTTGGTATTTTTGGACATTCACTTTCAGTGACTGTTGCAGGTCTCATAGCGTAGACTATAAACATCAGTAAGGGTGTATTCAGACCAGGACAGTTCGATAGTTCACTTGCTTTGGTCCGAACCAAATGTTTTTTTTATTTTTTCATTTTGGTGCGGTTCGCTTTCACACTGTACATTTTAGTAAGCGGACCAAAATCTGTCATCAAAGCCACGCGCCCTGAGGTCGTTCAGCTATTGGTCAGAGACGACACGCGCACAAAGCGTTAAGTTCAAAAGTAGTCATGGAGGCTTTCCGTGCTGTTATTCTTTTTAATGTCATCAAAGCTATATGTTTTTTCCAGTTTTTACTGTTTTCACAATTGTGCGATTACTATGCTGTTGTACAAGTAATTTATCAACGACGACTTCAAAGGGCAAGGCGGCTACGGAGGATAGCGCTGATGAGCGCACATCATGTTGTGACAGTTCTGGCTCTTCACGCAAGACGGAGGAGGTATGTGTCGGGATATTCGCCTTATCCATCGTAATAGATGAATTTCTTTTTTGCGTCGCTAGTACCGCCACTTTTTGAAAGAATGTCCCTGATTTTAATGCAGGTCTGATGGAGTTTCTTCACTTTTAGCCGACATTGTTCTGGGGAGCGCGTGAACC
The DNA here is from genome assembly GCF_027579695.1 of Neoarius graeffei. NCBI lineage: Eukaryota > Metazoa > Chordata > Actinopteri > Siluriformes > Ariidae > Neoarius > Neoarius graeffei. Next base: position 17,029,081 of record NC_083596.1, on the reverse strand, counting down.
CCTTCTCCTTCATTTTCTCACTGAATACAGCAAACACGTCGGCATTTTTGTGTGTTCTCTCCAAAAGCTCAGATATGTGGACATCTGCCCATATATCCACAAGGGTACGCGTTTCTTCTTCGGCCCACGTTTGCCCCCTACTCATTTTTTGTACTCTGTAGTCTAGCCTACCACTGGTCTGAATGACTGAACGACTGTTGTAAGGTTCCCTTGACAACCGAAACAGTGTTTGCACTTTGCGGTGGAGTGTCAAGACTCTGTTTCCCATAATGCTCGACAAACGACGGAAGCTCCCGAGGTACAAAAAAGCAAAACTGTCGGATTAGGTCCGGTCTGCTTTCACACCTCCAAAAGGTCCGCACCAGGGTTCCTTTGGTCCGGACCGAGTCCGACCTTGCAGCTTGGTCTCGGTCCGCTTGTTTGGTCCGGACCAGAGTTCGGTGGTTTGTATTCAGACCAACCCAAAAGGTCCGGACCAAGGGAAATTTGGTTCGTTTGGTCCGGACCAAACAACGTAGGTGTGAATACGCCCTTAGAGGCAGTGATAAAACAAAGTGATGTCTGTAAATTCTATTACACCTTGAAAATGAAATGAATTTTAATAAACACCTACTTCACAATGATTCAAAATGTGTATACATTTTTTCGGGACACCCTGTATGTTGTGCGCACACAGAAGTTTACTGAAGCTTCTAATTTGAAAACAGTCATTATGGCATTTTTTGTATTTACTATTGTGTTTTATGAAGGCCCTGTGTTAGTTCCACTGTAGATCACATTTTGTCCACATACCAAGAGATGGCAGACGTGGCCGAGACGTGGCCACCCTAACCAGTATGTAATGGCTGCAGTACCCTTGAGCAAGGCATTTAACCCCACATTTCTCCAGGTTGTAACCATGTCGTACCCTGTAATAACTGTAAGTGGCTTTGGATAAAAGCGACAACTAAATGTAATGTAATTATAATAATAATGTAATAACAGCATTGTTCAGTTTATATGTATGTTTGCGTACACAGCCTTCATATTTTTGTTGGCATTTTTTTTGTCTTGGGTCGCTTGTTTTCAGGGTCCATGTGCCTTATTTTTCTAGCAAATTCTGGCAACACTGCCAAATAAGCCATAAGCATTTTTACACTGACTGGAGCTATGATGTGTGTTCACGCGTGTTCAAGAGGCGTTTTGTAGCAGGGGGTTTTCCTGCGTCTTGTCCAAAGTCTTGCAAGAAGCAAGCAGGTTCAGGGGGTGTGGCGGAGCGCATGCCAGTACAACAGAACACCCGTTTCCCTCCCTCTGCATTTCAACACATTTCTTTGGCAAAATTCAACTGAATGTCGGAATGTTGAGCTTCATTTTACTATGTAGCGGCAAAGGTCTGGAAACACAAATATTTCTCCATACCCTAATTTCCATTTTCCATACTTTTCCAGACCTGGAAAATACTAAAGTCAAATTCCATACTTTTCCATACTGCGTAGGAACCCTGTATATACATCGTAATATACCGCAACCTCAAATCAGAAAAATTTGGAACGGTATGGAAAATGCAAAATAAAAGAATGCAGCGATTTCTAAATTTACTTTGCCTTGTATTTCATTGCAGACAGTATGAACCCAAGATCTCATCTCATTATCTCTTTGAGCCTATCCCAGCTGACTACGGGCGAAAGGCAGGGTACACCCTGGACAAGTCGCCAGGTCATCACAGGGCTGACACATAGACACAGACAACCATTCACACTCACACCTACGGTCAATTTAGAGTCACCAGTTAACCTAACCTGCATGTCTTTGGACTGTGGGGGAAACCGGAGCACCCGGAGGAAACCCACGCGGACACGGGGAGAACATGCAAACTCCACACAGAAAGGCCCTCGCCAGCCCCGGGACTCGAACCCAGGACCTTCTTGCTGTGAGGCGACAGCGCTAACCACTACACCACCGTGCCGCCTTTGAACCCAAGATATTTTGTGTTTTTTTTTCTGGTCAACTTCATTTCATGTATTAATAAATATCCGTTCCTGCTTTTCAGGCCTGCAACACATTCCAAAAAAAAATTGGGATGGAAGCAATTCAGGTCTAGTGATGAGGTAAAACAATTAAACAATGATGTGATTTGAGACAGGTGATTGTAATCATGATTTGGTACAAAATCAGTATCCAGGAAAGGCCGAGTCTTTGAGAGGCAGAGATGGGCAGACGATCTCCAGTTTGTCAACAAATGTTTGAGAATGTTTTTAAAAACAATGTTCCTCAAAGAAAGATACAGAAGGATTTGGATATTTCACCCTCTACGGTGCATAATATCATTAAACGATTCAAGGAATCTGGAGGAATTTCAGTGCGTAAAGGGCAAAGGGCTCAAGCCTAAGCTGAACACCCATGAGTTTTTGAACTTTCCGAGTCAGAAATCCGACTTTAGAGGGCGTTCTAGTTGATATTTCTGACTGGGAACTTGAAAATCCCGTCTTGCCAGTAGAAATGGAATGCACCAATAGACTTGCTTTTAATTACGCCTACATGGTAGTGCATGTTCAGAAAAAAAAAATGCTTGTGTGTGGTAAATAGTGAGGACAGTGTCGTGTGATTTGACACAACGACAACAGCAGGCTGAATGAATTATGCTTCATTATTAAGAATATTTATTTTCATTTATACTGATTGCCCTAATACACTTGACTACATACCGTAACATACAGTATATCTGCAACCAAGCAGCAGTGCAGCAGATCCTCACTGTGATACAGCTTCGTAGCTATGTCAGTTAGCTATGTTATAAGACAACTTTGACTTTCATCTCAGCAGCAAGTATTGCAAATTTAGCAAACGTTAGTTAGCTAGTATCAACTTACCCTTCCTATAATGGCAAAGACTTATTTCATGAAGAGCCGGTTGGATTCTACGCTCTCAAATGTCTTTAGAACTGAACATACAGCTCATAAGGATCCCAGTCTATTTGCTCAACATCACTGATATATTATCATCATCTATTTTATAACATCATTGATAAAATATTTACATAACCCATTCTGCAGCGAAGCCAGAAATTCTGTCCCAAATATGGCGACTGCAACAGAAAAACCACGTGACTGAAATGATAATGATAATGCTCGGTTTCAAATCACACACTTAAGAGCTAGTTTACTGAATGTTCAATAAATATTTTTATTTGGGCCTTTCCAGGAATCTTAGTCTAACCCGTCCATGCCGCAAGCAGTCCTGGCTAACAATGGCATAAGTTAAAACAAGAAATGCCAAACCACTAGCAAACTCTAATCAGTATAAGGAAGAACAAAATCAAGAAACTTGGGAAACCAAAAGAGTCAGGATGTCCTGTGTCAATTCAGGGATAAAGCAACGTCAGCCCATATCATGTCATTAAACAGAACTGTATTTCATATTATTCCACATGTTGCTTCGAACAATGCTGCATCGATTGATTTTAGATCAGGAATAGAAGCACATCCAAAGTCTAAAAATTCCTGCTTATGATACTTAAAGCACTAAACGGTTGCATCTTAAATTAAAAGGTCGTATCTTGCTGATCTCCTGAAGCAGTATAGACAACCCCAAGCATTTCATTCACAGCACACACCTGGTCAGACCAAACGGGTATTTAACTATCAATACTTTGTAAAGCGGGGCGGCACGGTGGTGTAGTGGTTAGCGCTGTCGCCTCACAGCAAGAAGGTCCTGGGTTCGAGCCCCGGGGCCGGCGAGGGCCTTTCTGTGTGGAGTTTGCATGTTCTCCCCGTGTCCGCGTGGGTTTCCTCCGGGTGCTCCGGTTTCCCCCACAGTCCAAAGACATGCAGGTTAGGTTAACTGGTGACTCTAAATTGAGCGTAGGTGTGAATGTGAGTGTGAATGGTTGTCTGTGTCTATGTGTCAGCCCTGTGATGACCTGGCGACTTGTCCAGGGTGTACCCCGCCTTTCGCCCGTAGTCAGCTGGGATAGGCTCCAGCTTGCCTGCGACCCTGTAGAAGGATAAAGCGGCTAGAGATAATGAGATGAGATGAGATACTTTGTAAAGCCTCAACAGTACGGCTAGTAGAGTAACGCTTCCATTACTTTTTCCACCCACCACTGGCTGATCTGCAAAGCGAATACTCTTCACTTTCAGTTTCCCAAGTAGTAATTCTAGGACTGCGGATATGTTGAACTGATGACATGATGACAATCCAACAGCCACAGCTTTGCTTCTTCAAATTTTCTGCAGCTTCTCTCCAAATCCCATTCTCACTCATTTACAGAAAAGAAATATTCGGTTCTGAGCCTCCCGTTTTCTTGAAACTCTCATTAAGCTCTTGTCTCTTATTGACTCCTTAATGTACACAGCTTCAGAAGGACAGAGGTGACTCAGCCCATTCTTCAGCCACTCAAGAACACAGACCACAGCAATGCCACATACCACATCCTGGCATTCCATTTTCCACAGGCCATACTGCCTGTCTCTACTGACCTCCTGATATCAGTTCTGGAAAATTTTTTTTATCCCACTGAGAATGCACACAAAGCCCAAAGTTGGGTGGCATGGTCATGTAGTGGTTAGCACTGTCGCCTCACAGCAAGTTGGTTCTGGGTTCGAGCCCAGTGGCTAACGGGGGCCTTCCTGTGTGGCGTTTGCATGTTCTCCCTGTGTCTGCGTGGGTTTCCTCCGGGTGCTCCATATTCCCCCACAGTCCAAAGACATACAGTTAGGTTAACATGGGGCAGCCATGGGCTAAAGTATCCTTGAGCAAGGTACCTAACCCCCAACTGCTCCCCGGGCGCTGTAGCATAGCTGCTATGTGTGTGTGCGCTCATTGCTCACTTGTGTGTGTTCACTGCTTCAGATGGGTTAAATCCAGAGGATGAATTTCACTGTGCTTGAGTGTGCATATGACAAATAAAGGCTTTTTCTCATACAGTCTCCACACTGATTATCTACTACGAATAATTAACAATTATTCCACGAAATCGAGTCGTACATGAGCTGATAGCCGACGAGGCGCGTAGTGCTGAGTTGGCGATAAGCCATGTATGACGAGATTGACTGGAATAACTGTTTTATTCTATCCACATTCACTGGATTGTGAGAAACAGCATTTTTATTTTTATTTTTTGCAAATTCGAGAAATAAAAACTTTACACAAAACGTCTGACAAAATCATTTCCGCTTAGACGGACTTCTTAAAAACCTATCGATGGCTGCACGAATTGACTTTAGTGTTGTTTTTTTTTGTAGAAAGTCCCGTCTTGCTGTCGTGTCGAGGTATAGAATAGCTTTAGACATTTATTTAATTCTTCTTTGGACATTTCAATTCTGTAATTTTCAAACTTCTTTGAGCTTTTGAACCAGTCCAAAAAAATGTAACAAATTTTAATGCTTAAAGATGAAGAATGTAAACAAGTCAGTGAAATGACAGGGGCAATTTGTGAAAAATGCGATAATAATAATTCTTGAAAAATAAAAAAAGATACATTCTTCCCATCAAATACTTTTATTCCATATTTTGTTGCTCTTTTTTTTTTTTGTATTTTTTGGGGTTTTGTTTTCGAGTAGAGTTTTTATTTCGCCCTCGGTTGGTTCAGCAACACGCGCCGCCATTTTGTTTTTCTCTCCTTATGGTATACGAGCTGATAGCCTAGTAGTAGAGCAGCCAATCAGAGCGCACGATTGCTCATATCCAGTGAATATGGATGGAATAATATGCATTAACATGCATTATCCTGGTTTAGTACAGAAAGTGGTTAATAACCTACTTCTTCCCTGCGATTGTGAATATGCTTCCACATTGTTGGACCTAAATGCAGCATTTTAATGAAAGCAGAAGATTTACATAGTACAAGTTCTTGTAAGGTGACAAAACTTGTTAGCGTCCTTCTGAGGTTTAAAAATGAGACATGATATCCCATGAGGTCCTGCTTGAGGCCTTTTCCTGTTCTCCCTTTATACTCAGACCAAGCATATGCCAAAACTAGGCATGTAACAATATATTGTGCGATGATACATCGTAAAAAATTTATGATGATACAAATCAACGAAATAGTAAAAAAAAAAAAAAAAAATCGTATGAGTAGATTTAAAAAGAAATGGACAGTGTGGCTCCATGTCCTTCCATTCTATAGGAATGAAGCCAAAATTCGTCAACCATGTTTACAAATTTGAGTCAGAGTCTGCGCAGTAGAGATGAAACAAGAGTTGAAGTCAGGTACACCTACTCATTTGTTAGGCCCCGCCCCCTTCTCCCAATACTAAGGTCTGGTGCGTCGCCAAGGCTGTCGATCACTTCATTCCCAAGTGTATCCACACCTTCTCATGATATAATAGAATAACGTTCTAAAATAATTTCTGGGGGAATATAATAAAATAAAGTGCAGATATCAGCAGAGAGAAAACTAACCGTTCAGATTAGACTCTGGAGATGGAAAGGCTGTTTTGTCATTGAAACACACAGCCTTTCTCCACCGTACCTTGAAGAACTTATAACAAAGAGGCCCCTAAGAGACCAAGAGCAGACAACAACAATGATTTGGTGGTTTCTAGTATCAAGAGAAGTTGATTTGGTGGAAGAGCGCTCGCCTACACACGTCCCAAGTTATGGAATACCTTGCAGAGAGAACTTAAGTCATGTGTAAACATTAACAATTTCAAGAAACAATTGAACCTTCTTATTTAAATCAGCTTATAGATTCTGACTTCTCATCTCATCTCATTATCTCTAGCCGCTTTATCCTGCTCTACAGGGTCGCAGGCAAGCTGGAGCCTATCCCAGCTGACTACGGGTGAAAGGCGGGGTACACCCTGGACAAGTCGCCAGGTCATCACAGGGCTGACACATAGACACAGACAACCATTCACACTCACATTCACACCTACAGTCAATTTAGAGTCACCAGTTAACCTAACCTGCATGTCTTTGGACTGTGGGGGAAACCGGAGCACCCGGAGGAAACCCACGCGGACACGGGGAGAACATGCAAACTCCACACAGAAAGGCCCTCGCCGGCCACGGGGCTCGAACCCAGAACCTTCTTGCTGTGAGGCGCCAGTGCTAACCACTACACCACTGTGCCGCCTAAATGATTTTTGATAATTTTTTTTTTAATACATAAAGCACTTTTTGGATCAAACTGGGTACTAGAATAAGAATAAGAAGAAACCTTTGTCACATGCACACTTCAAGCACAGTGAAATTCATCCTCTGCATTTAACCCATCTGAAGCAGTGAACACCAGCACACACACCCAGAGCAGTGGGCAGCCACACTACAGCGCCCGGGGAGCAGTCAGGGGTTCGGTACCTTGCTCAAGGGCACTTCAGCCCAAGGCCGTCCCATGTCAACCTAACTGCATGTCTTTGGACTGTGGGGGAAACTGGAGCACCTGGAGGAAACACACGCAGACACGGGGAGAACATGCAAACTCCACACAGAAAGGCCCCCGCCGGCCACTGGGCTCGAACCCAGAACCTTCTTGCTGTGAGGCGACAGTGCTAACTACCATGCTGCCCATGGTACTACATAAATAAAGGGTTTTTTAAAATTATTATGATTATTAGCTGATCTGGCTGATAGGCGATGAGCTTATGCCATCATGTGCTGTCCGGCGTCCGTCCGGCGTCATCCATATTTCACGAAAATCACTTCTCTTTCAATTCTTCACCGATTTTTATTCTTTTTGGCAGTAAGGTAGGTCTGCCTGGGGTACATATAACTTCTACCCAGATTTGCTTAATTACAATTATTAATGAAGTTATGGACTAATTAAGCCTTCACAAAAATGGCTTTTTCTCGGTCAATCTATCACTGTTTTGGATTCATTCTGGCAAATAGGTAGCTATTCCTATCTAGTAGTAATCGTATCAGCAGTCATACACAGATGTGTATCCATACAAACACACATCCTTTCCCACTGCTGTGGAAGTTAATTGGCTGGGTTTCCTGGTCTTTCCTGTATATAGCTTCTATATATAGCTTGTATATACACTACCGTTCAAAAGTTTGGGGTCACTTTGAAATGTCCTTATTTTTGAAAGAAAAGCACTGTTCTTTTCAATGAAGATCACTTTAAACTAATCAGAAATACACTCTATACATTGCTAATGTGGTAAATGACTATTCTAGCTGCAAATGTCTGGTTTTTGGTGCAATATCTACATACAGTGGTGCTTGAAAGTTTGTGAACCCTTTAGAATTTTCTTTATTTCTGCATAAATATGACCTAAAACATCATCAGATTTTCACACGAGTCCTAAAAGTAGATAAAAAGAACCCAGTTAAACAAATGAGACAAAAACATTATACTTGGTCATTTATTTATTGAGGAAAATGATCCAATATTACATATCTGTGAGTGGCAAAAGTATGTGAACCTCTAGGATTAGCAGTTAATTTGAAGGTGAAATTAGAGTCAGGTGTTTTCAATCAATGGGATGACAGTCAGGTGTGAGTGGGCACCCTGTTTTATTTAAAGAACAGGAATCTATCAAAGTCTGATCTTCACAACACATGTTTGTGGAAGTGTATCATGGCACGAACAAAGGAGATTTCTGAGGAGCTCAGAAAAAGCGTTGTTGATGCTCATCAGGCTGGAAAAAAGTTACAAAACCATCTCTAAAGAGTTTGGACTCCACCAATCCACAGTCAGACAGATTGTGTACAAATGGAGGAAATTCAAGACCATTGTTGCTTTCCCCAGGAGTGGCCGACCAACAAAGATCACTCCAAGAGCAAGGCGTGTAATAGTCGGCGAGGTTACAAAGGACCCCAGGGTAACTTCTAAGCAACTGAAAGACTCTCTCACATTGGCTAATGTTAATGATCATGAATCCACCATCAGGAGAACACTGAACAACAATGGTGTGCATGGCAGGGTTGCAAGGAGAAAGCCACTGCTCTCCAAAAAGAACATTGCTGCTCATCTGCAGTTTGCTAAAGATCACATGGACAAGCCAGAAGGCTATTGGAAAAATGTTTTGTGGACGGATGAGACCAAAATGGAACTTTTTGGTTTAAATGAGAAGCGTTATGTTTGGAGAAAGGAAAACACTGCATTCCAGCATAAGAACCTTATCCCATCTGTGAAACATGGTGGTGGTAGTATCATGGTTTGGGCCTGTTTTGCTGCATCTGGGCCAGGACGGCTTGCCATCATTGATGGAACAATGAATTCTGAATTATACCAGCGAATTCTAAAGGAAAATGTCAGGACATCTGTCCATGAACTGAATCTCAAGAGAAGGTGGGTCATGCAGCAAGACAATGACCCTAAGCACACAAGTCGTTCTACCAAAGAATGGCTCAAGAAGAATAAAGTTAATGTTTTGGAATGACCAAGTCAAAGTCCTGACCTTAATCCAATCGAAATGTTGTGGAAGGACCTGAAGCGAGCAGTTCATGTGAGGAAACCCACCAACATCCCAGAGTTGAAGCTGTTCTGTACGGAGGAATGGGCTAAAATTCCTCCAAGCCGGTGTGCAGGACTGATCAACAGTTACCGCAAACATTTAGTTGCAGTTATTGCTACACAAGGGGGTCACACCAGATACTGAAAGCAAAGGTTCACATACTTTTGCCACTCACGGATATGTAATATTGGATCATTTTCCTCAATAAATAAATGGCCAAGTATAATATTTTTGTCTCATTTGTTTAACTGGGTTCTCGTTATCTACTTTTAGGACTTGTGTGAAAATCTGATGATGTTTTAGGTCATATTTATGCAGAAATATAGAAAATTCTAAAGGGTTCACAAACCTTCAAGCACCACTGTAGATGTATAGAGGCCCATTTCCAGCAACTCTCACTCCAGTGTTCTAATGGTACAATGTGTTTGCTCATTGCCTCAGAAGGCTAATGGATGATTAGAAAACCCTTGTACAATCATGTTAGCACAGCTGAAAACAGTTTAGCTCTTTAGAGAAGCTATAAAACTGACCTTCCTTTGAGCAGATTGAGTTTCTGGAGCGTCACATTTGTGGGGTCGATTAAATGCTCAAAATGGCCAGAAAAATGTCTTGACTATATTTTCTATTCATTTTACAACTTATGGTGGTAAATAAAAGTGTGACTTTTCATGGAAAACACAAAATTGTCTGGGTGACCCCAAACTTTTGAACGGTAGTGTACCGGTAGCTTGCAACATTTATTGCACAAGGTGGCCCACTTTAGATCTGGACTAGACGGGGCCAGAGTGAGCCACACCATCACTGACGGTCTCGTTATCATTAGTAGTAGTAGTATCAGCAGTAGTACACAGATGTGTATCCACACAAACACAGTCTTTCCCCCTGCTGTTGAAATTAACTGGCTGAGCTTCCTGGTCTTCATTGTAGTAAATAATGTCTGATTGGGCATCCTGTATTTTTATTTATTTTTTTAATCCTGACATGCTGATCTCACCCAAGTGTCCAAATTTCACCTCCTGACCTCAGTCTTAGCAGAAACTCTCCGATGTTTCTTACTCTTGCATCTAAATCATACGGAAAATAATAGATGCTTTTACTCTACTCTTTAGTCTATTATGCAAGGACAGCATTTACTCTCTGTAGACCACCCTGCCTTTCTGCACCGGCCTAATGCCATGTGAGCCTCGTCCACAGCAATAACCCAAACACACACACACACTGTGTGGAGCTACATCGGCACCACCACAAAGTGGCAGAAGTTTAAAGAAGGATTGTGGGAGAAGTTGTCTAGACTTGAAAGGGAGAACCAAGTCCTGGGAAGAGAATAAGGAAAGGGGAAAATGTCTATTTTATACGGTTTGACTTAATCTCCTCTAAAAGCAGCCTTAAATCCACCCTTTCTCTATTTGTGTGAGTATGTGAGTATATGTGTGTGTGTGTATGAGTGAGTGAGAGAGAGAGAGAGAGAGAGAGCTCCGCTTCAGAAACCATTCTGCGTGCCTCTGCTTGCTACCTCCAGGGGGGAAGAAAAAAAATCAAAGACAAGAGAAGTCTGACTGTGTGGCTCAACTAATTTTACCCAACGTTAATCCTAACCATAACAACAAAAATGGCAAAACTGGTCTCAGATCAAAGTTTAATGGCTTAAATTTAACAAAGAACTGAAAAGAGAAAAAAAAAGAAAAAAGACAAGACAACATCATGACAGAGCTGCACCACTAGAGGTCAAAAAAGAGTCATATTCCCATATTAAATTAAATGAAATGTGGGCAGCACGGTGGTGTAGTGGTTATCGCTGTCGCCTCACAGCAAGAAGGTCCTGGGTTCGAGCCCCGGGGCTGGCGAGGGCCTTTCTGTGCGGAGTTTGCATGTTCTCCCCGTGTCCGCGTGGGTTTCCTCCGGGTGCTCCGGTTTCCCCCACAGTCCAAAGACATGCAGGTTAGGTTAACTGGTGACTCTAAATTGAGCGTAGGTGTGAATGTGAGTGTGAATGGTTGTCTGTGTCTATGTGTCAGCCCTGTGATGACCTGGCGACTTGTCCAGGGTGTACCCCGCCTTTCGCCCGTAGTCAGCTGGGATAGGCTCCAGCTTGCCTGCGACCCTGTAGAAGGATAAAGCGGCTAGAGATAATGAGATGAGATGAGAAATGAAATGTCAAGCATAATATAACATTCATCAAGAATTCATGATTGGAAGTATTTACGCTGATTTATAGACTGTGCATTTATCCCGTTCCTCGTCATTCATCAAGTTGCCAGGCACGACTGTATTATTAATGTAGAAATAGATTCAGCGTATTGACATTGGTCAAGCACATGTAATTAAGAAACCATCCTGACAGGGGCTTGAAGAAAATATTGCCTGAAGGATTATATCTCTGTCACACACTGGCAACGTTCCGTGTCTCTTAGTGGCACACATTCACCAGTTCTCTATCCATCATCTGTGCCCACATGCCTCTGTTCTTCCTTTCACTGCTCCGTTCTCTCCGTCTCCCTTTGAGAGCTCGTCTTCTGCATCGTCGGATTGAGGATTTTGCGCGGTGTGTGTGAAATGGTGTAATAAGCAGCACAGGAATGAAGAAAAGGAATCGGAATCTTTGATGTGGCTGGAGCCCATCACACACCGCTAACCGAATCATTTCACTCCAGCGGTCTGAATGAGGCTCTGTGTGCGTATTCGTGTTTTATTTTCGTTCCTCTCTGTCTCTCTTTCTGTGTGTGTGTGAGTGAGTATACACCTTACAGAGGAATCTAAACAAGCCAGTCCTTGGCTATCCCTTATTGCTTTTAACCATGTTTTTACACTATTTAAACACACTTTTATTAGTCCCAAATTCACTAACTAGTAGTAAACAGCTGCAGCTTGTATCCGCACTTGTGTACGCACATATCCAGTTTGCTGATCTTCCGGAAAAAGGAAATCCATCCTCTAACCTCCTTTAACCATCTCGCAAACATATAAAACGTTGTTTAATCCTTACGTAAATAACACACCGAATGTTCCAGAGGAACCACTAAAAAACTGTGTAAAATCTCTGGTCATGTGACTCACTCGGGGTATTTCTAAAGCTTATTGTAATTTCAGTTTAGCACATCATGTCGCCAAAGAAATAATTTGAGCTGAGATTAAATTTCCCCTTTAACTCCAGTGTGGCCAAGAAAATTTTGTTTTTCAGTTTTGCTACAAGGTTGAGAGCTAAACATTAGATGCAGAGCAGTTTAGCATCATAGGAACACATCCGTCATCCAGCATAACATCACACGCTCACCTCAAAAGACATTTACATGCACGGAAACAGGGAGTGAATCCAGTCTGAAAAATAAAGTTCAACAGGAAATACAGTATCAGACAAAAGTGTGCAGACACCTTCGAATGACTCTCAATGACTTTATTTTTATTAATTAAAAGCAGGCTTGTAGTATTCGAGTCCGACTCGTGCCCTAATTTTAAGGACTCGTGACTTGACTTGAGCACTGATGACTCGGACTTGGACTCGTACATTAACTGCATTCGGACTCGTAAATTGGAGACGAGGACTCGGATTGTATTTTTTTGGCATAAGACATTTGATGTCATTTCTCTTTACTTAGTTGAGCGGTTCTTGACATAATATGGATTACTAATATGGATTACCTCACACTATTCTTACTAGTGTGGCCTTTTCTTCTTTTTTTTATAACTCCTGTGTAAAGCGTCCTTGGGTTTATGAAAGGTGCTATATAAATTGAACTTATTATCTCATCTCATCTCATCTCATTATCTCTAGCCGCTTTATCCTGTTCTACAGGGTCGCAGGCAAGCTGGAGCCTATCCCAGCTGACTACGGGCGAAAGGCGGGGTACACCCTGGACAAGTCGCCAGGTCATCACAGGGCTAATTCTATATATGTTCCAGATGTTATTTCATAGTTGTGATGTCTTCAGTATTGTTCGACAATGTAGAAAATACAGAAAAACCTATGAATGAGTAGGGGTGTACAAACTTTTGACTGGCACTGTAAATTATATAGTCATACAGTGGCAAAAAAAAATCATCTTCCACCAAACTATCACTCCTTCTCTCTCTCTATTTGGCATATCACTGCAGTGATGTGGCTGTAAAGTTTCTCGGGAAGAGTTACAGTAGTGGTTTCCCGTTGCCTTCTACTAGGTTTTCTTCTCTCAACCATTCACACACACATTCACACCTATGAGCAATTTAGGCCAAGTTTACATTAGACCGTATCTGTCTCGTTTTCTTCGCGGATGCACTGTCCGTTTACATTAAACCGCCTGGAAACGCCGGGAAACGGGAATCCGCCAGGGTCCACGTATTCAATCCAGATCGTGTCAGGTCCGGTGCTGTGTAAACATTGAGAATACGCGGATATGCTGTGCTGAGCTCTAGCTGGCGTCGTCATTGGACAACGTCACTGTGACATCCACCTTCCTGATTCGCTGGCGTTGGTCATGTGACGCGACTGCTGAAAAACGGCGCGGACTTCCGCCTTGTATCACCTTTCATTAAAGAGTATAAAAGTATGAAAATACTGCAAATACTGATGCAAATACTGCCCATTGTGTAGTTATGATTGTCTTTAGGCTTGCCGTCCTTCCACTTGCAAGTGGTAAGTGATATGCGCTGGGATCACACACACAGCGGCTCAGTCCCGAATCACAGCTTGTGCACTTCACTCGCGCGCTGTGTGAGCTGCGCAGGGCCGGAGTGCGCACCCTCCAGAGGGCACTCGCTGTTCAGGGCGGAGTGATTTGGAGCGCAGGATGCCTGCGGAGCCGAGCGTATCCGTGTATTGGCGTTGCTGTGTGCACGCAAATCGTGTATTGGTGTTGCTGTGTGCACACTAATCGTTTTAAAAACGTTAATCTGATGATCCGCTGATACGGTCTAATGTAAACATGGGCTTAGAGTAGCCAGCTCACCTAACCACGTCTTTAGATTGTGGGGGAAACCAGAGCACCCGGAGGGAACCCACGGAGACATGGGGAGAACATGCAAACGCCAAAGGCAATTATACTTAGTGTAATATTCTGTTGAAGTATCAATACTCAACCAGCCAAGGAAACAAAACAACCATATAAAGTATAACTAAATAGAGAACTCAAAACGGCTAACTCCAGGCTAGACAGTACGTAGCCTGGGTTGGTCTAGACCAATACGCAGTTAAACAGTGGGCAGGGATGCAGGGAAGAGGTATAGCCTGAAGAGGTGAGTCTTGAAGGTGATCAGGGAGTCGACAGTTCTGACTTCAATGGGAAGGTCATTCCACCAATGGGGAACCAGGACAGACAGCAGTCTTGAGTGGTCTGGGCAGGAACGGAAAAGAGAAGGGTTTGGACCTGGAACCTTCTTGCTAACCACTGCACCACCATGGCGCCCATGTAACTGAGCTAGACACACAACACCCATTGTCACAGTCTAACAAAAAAATGGTTCCACGAGGGTTAGGCCTATTTGTATGGAAGGATTAATCATCTACCTTTGTCAAAGGAAACCTTTCTATTAGTACATTCCCTCAAAGGAACGTCCTGTGCTTCAGCTCAGCATGCTAAACATGACCGAACATGCTGCTATAGCAAACTAATCAATGATGGAGTGGTGTGATGCATTCTGACGATGAGTGAAGTTACATGTTATACCACACAGAAGTGAATATTTTCCGATAATCCTGAATGTGCTTTATTCCTCTCATACCAATAAGCGATTTGCCAATAAGTAAGTCCAAATTTATTTACTTATAAATAAATGACACACAACAAGATCAAAAAGTCAAAGTCCTTCCCATGCCATCAAGGCACATCGGGTAGCGCCGATCTCCGTTTCAGTAGCCCTCGGCCTCTCGCCTGTTACATAGCTAGGGTTACAGTGAGGAGCTGGTCCTCTGGTAACCATGAGAGTTTTAGACCCTTTTCAGTCACGTGACCTTCGTAAACGCGACCACCATTTTGGACATGTAGCGGACTTCGGCTCGAATTGGTTTGAATGCGAGGAAGGCGACAAACGGAGAACATACAAGAAAAAGGAGCGAGATGCAGAAAACACCTTCGCTATCCAGCGACGTAGGGCATTTACAGGGCGAGCAGAGGGAGAAATAACAACAGTAACGACACATTAGCAACGCCGTACAGAAATAACGGTTTATGGCACAGACCCTTTCGGTTCTCGCTCATCTAGCTGCTACAATGACTGCTTAGACTGCAACAATAATACCTAACACACATTTAAGTATCCGTCGTAAAGACGTGAAACTCGTCGAGTGACGAGTGTGTTCATTGATAAGCTAACACAATCTAAAAGTAGACATACCATCACACTGCCCTGGCGCTGTGTACAGTTTACCTTCTACGGTTTGTGCACTCACTATTTGCCATTACTTTCTCCAACCGTTGTTACAGATTACAGGGAACGGCCTGGATTTAAGAGACAAATACATGTTCCTCTTGTTTTGAACACTTATTTGTAGGCAGTGCTTAATTTGTAAAGTGGGAGGTCCCGGAGCGCAGAGGATGAGCGGCTCCAGTGTGGAAAAAAAGAGGGGGGAGGGGGGCGTGGCGCTGCGCTTCTGGGCATGTTTTGTAATAACACTGCAAATTAAGTTCATCTGCAGATATTTTGTGGATGTCGTTTCATGAGAGAAATCACCAACAAGACAGATATCAAAATCAGACATTAACACTAAATAAACTTGCATTTTTTTATTTTATTTTATTTTTTTGTTACATAGTCAAAAGAGGTGTCGGATCACCGGATCCAGTGTAAATAGCTGCCGGAGCCAACGCCCGAGGTTCCGGAGCGCGCTCCGGCTTGCTCCCCCTCAAATTAAGCGCTGTTTGTAGGACACTGCCTCTGATCTGTCCTACAGTCTACCAACAGCAAAGGAACACAACGCTAGCTAATGTCGTTAGCTAATAGCTACTACAGAAGAACAAAGAGGTTACAATGGGTTATTTTAGCCTATTTGGTTACACACTCGCCGCCACAGAATGTTAACAGCAATGTAATGCCTTTTCTGGCTAATTTTATTCGTCTTACCTCCAACAAAGTGGTCACTACACAAGCGTTGGTATGCCGCTATCCATCTTCTCCGTCGGTCAGCATCTACCGGGATCCGATAAAATGATAACCCTTGCCTTGTTTGTTGATGGTTACTACATCCAGGTGCACAACAATATAGTGGCATGATGGAAGTCTTGCTGAAAATAAACACTTTCTTTGCTGCCGTTCCTCAATGCTGGCTGTGGTAAACTACTGGTAGTACATGTCCAAAATGGCGGCCGCGTTTGGCGTGACGTCACGTGAAAAGGGTCCATACTGCGGCGTGCCTCACCAGATGGCAGTAGATACCATTTTTATGATGGTCTTTGGTATGACTGAACTGTGAGTAGAACTCACGACCACTAGGCGAACACAAGTTATCACTTACAGTATATAGCAGCTACAAACACCGCCTCATTGATCACATCGTCACCTCGTTTATTTTTCTCTTTCTTAAAGTCAATAAAACAAACAAACAAAGAAAAAAGGTCACGTTACCAAGAAACTAGGAAGCACAACCACTGAAGACTGTCCTGAAGACTTAGCCATGGCAGAAAACGTACCGCCCGTTACAAAGTGCTGACACTGGAGACTCCTTCCATACATGTAACCTAAATATCGCTGAACAGAAAGCTTTACCATAGACGTCTCTGTGTAGCAGCTGTTAATAAAACAACCATCATGTATTAAAGCAAGCGCATGAATATAAATCGGATATGCTACAGCTACTGTCAAAGCTGCTGTTGTAGAAAATTAATCAACTGCTTGTGATTTGAGAATTCAACTATGCTGTGGTATAAATACAGTATATTACTGTGATATTCCAGGAGAGTCGATAACCTGATCGAGTGTAAACCTAGCACTAAATTATCCGTTTGTTTGAGATCTTAAGCTTATGAAATGCCACCCTGTGAGTTAAACACACACACACACACATATATGTGCCACTCGTTCCAGCCTGCCGCTCCCACCACTTATTACTGTCATCATAAATCAGCTACTGTGCATTGTTTCAGCAAATCTTTCATCTATTTATAAGTAATAATTTCATATTGCATAAGTGTACTGTAATTTTGTTTTACCTTTCTCCCTGACTGACATTTTGCCTTTAGCGACAGGCCGTATTCTCTTCTTCTTCTTCTTCTTCTTTTTTAAAATTATGTCGCTCACTGTTTTTATCAGTGGTACTAATTTAATGAAATTCAGTGTCAACAAGCTTCCTCAAATTTCAAGGACTTTACGGAGGATCCTTGCAGAGTGGATGATAACAGTTTTCTGCAACTCAGCAATTCTTGTTCTTATTCCCATATCATCTAATCGCTTCGATAACTGTCTTGGTGTTGTACCAAGTGCTCCTATTACGATCGGAATGACTTTTGTTCTCACATTCCATAGCTTTTGTAGTTCTCTTGCCAGAGCTTGGTACTTCTGTATATTTTCTCATCTCATCTCATTATCTCTAGCCGCTTTATCCTGTTCTACAGGGTCGCAGGCAAGCTGGAGCCTATCCCAGCTGACTACAGGTGAAAGGCGGGGTACACCCTGGACAAGTTGCCAGGTCATCACAGGCCTGACACATAGACACAGACAACCATTCACACTCACATTCACACCTACGCTCAATTTAGAGTCACCAGTTAACCTAACCTGCATGTCTTTGGACTGTGGGGGAAACCGGAGCACCCGGAGGAAACCCACGCGGACACGGGAAGAACATGCAAACTCCGCACAGAAAGGCCCTCGCCGGCCACGGGGCTCGAACCCGGACCTTCTTGCTGTGAGGCGACAGCGCTAACCACTACACCACCGTGCCGCCCAGAATTATTATTATTATTATTATTATTATTATTATTAATAATTTCCTTTAGGTGTGTGACAGGTGCCACACAAATAAAAGTTTACCTCGCTACCCGTTTCAACAAAAAAAATCCAAAACGCTAATATTTTTCCATCTCTGCATTCAAACTGAATGTCCTGTTGGGAATTTTCAACACTTCCTTCTTTCATAATCACTTTCGCGATCGTTTAATGGAAATGACACAATTTTTTGCAACAACTCTTGAATTATTGGGTTATCTGACACCCCCTATAAAACCTTGTCATCCACCCTGCCCCCATTCCCTATATCTCCACCCCTCACTCCAATAGCTCAAGCAAGCCCCGGCCTGAGCAGCGCAGGCATGATCTTCAAACGCGCCCTGCTGCACGATCAAAGAGATAATAAGTGTGATAGTAAAAGTTCTTGCTGAACACTCCAGGGTTCAATATAAAGAGCTGAGCCAATAGACATGTTTACGTCCTATGTGTGTGTGTGTGTGTGTGTGTGTATATACGTGTATATGCATGTATAAGTATATTCTACTCAACTAAACATTGAATCTTTTTGGAAGACACACCCACCCACTGACACCCCCCCCCCCACACACACACACACAAAAAAAAAAAAAAGAAAAAAAAAAAAAATATATATATATATATATATATATACACACACTACCATTCAAAAGTTTGGGGTCACCCAGACAATTTTGTGTTTTCCATGAAAAGTCACACTTTTATTTACCACCATAAGTTGTAAAATGGATAGAAAATATAGTCAAGACATTTTTCTGGCCATTTTGAGCATTTAATCGACCCCACAAATGTGATGCTCCAGAAACTCAGAGGCTGTCCACACGGCAACGGATTCAGGTGAATCTGATAAAACTGTTTATCATTTCGGCCTGGCGTCCACACGGCACCGGCGTTTTGGGTGCCCCAAAACGATATTTTTTGAGAACGGCTTCCAGAGTGGAAAAATCTGGCAACGGCGCCGTTGCGAAGTCGTCTGGATGAGTAGAACGGATTTGTTTACGATGACGTCACAACCACATGACTAGAACAAGCAGCACTCTCGCTGTTTTGTATGAACCACTGCATTGCATTCACTTTTGTATACAGCTTTTCTTTTAAATAAACAAGTAACTGAACCATTTCTTGAATTTCTTTTTTTATTGGATAAGACTGCTTTTCAAAATGTTCACACACAATATAAAAAGTTATATAAATTATATAAAAATGCTTTTCAAAATGTTCACACACAATAAGAAAATTAAGTTATATAAAACTATGCACACTAATAAACTAATTTGTACACACAGAAGGCACGATTTCCTCGCGTAGTCGCAGCCATCTTCTTCTTGTTGTTGTGTGCTTGTTCCTGTGAGTGCTTCACGCCGGGTAGAAGAAGGGGTTTATGCGCATGCATCCTATTTCTTCCATTGTTCTGGTGTCTCCGATGGGACCGTCTTACAGCGCACGTAGAGGTGTGGCATGTGTATTGCATCGTTTTCAGCAAGCGTTGCGTTGCCATATGTACCTGATATTTTACTGATCCGTTGCCCATGTGGACGCGATATATTTTTTAATAAAATCTCGTTGCGGGCGGCACGGTGGTGTAGTGGTTAGCACTGTCGCCTCACAGCAAGAAGGTCCGGGTTCGAGCCCCGTGGCCGCCGAGGGCCTTTCTGTGTGGAGTTTGCATGTTCTCCCCGTGTCCGCGTGGGTTTCCTCCGGGTGCTCCGGTTTCCCCCACAGTCCAAAGACATGCAGGTTAGGTTAACTGGTGACTCTAAATTGAGCATAGGTGTGAATGTGAGTGTGAATGGTTGTCTGTGTCTATGTGCCAGCCCTGTGATGACCTGGCAACTTGTCCAGGGTGTACCCCGCCTTTCGCCCGTAGTCAGCTGGGATAGGCTCCAGCTTGCCTGCGACCCTGTAGAACAGGATGAAGCGGCTAGAGATAATGAGATGAGATGAGATGAAAATCTCGTTGCCGTTGTCGTGTGGATGTAGCCTCAATCTGTTCAAAGGAAGGTCAGTTTTATAGCTTCTCTAAAGAGCTCAACTGTTTTCAGCTGTGCTAACATGATTGTACAAGGGTTTTCTAATCATCCATTAGCCTTCTGAGGCAATGAGCAAACACATTGTACCATTAGAACACTGGAGTGAGAGTTGCTGGAAATGGGCCTCTATACACCTATGGAGATATTGCACCAAAAACCAGACATTTGCAGCTAGAATAGTCATTTACCACATTAGCAATGTATAGAGTGGATTTCTGATTAGTTTAAAGTGATCTTCATTGAAAAGAACAGTGCTTTTCTTTCAAAAATGAGGACATTTCAAAGTGACCCCAAACTTTTGAACGGTAGTGTGTGTGTATATATATATATTCCTCTCTTCAACTCATTTCATTAAACAAAGAGTTATTTACAATGAAAACAATGAGGTTTGGCTCTATTAAGTTCTGAAATAACACGTATTAATTTGCATGTGCAGTCATAAAAATTGAAAGCAGTGAGTGGGTGTGTTGCAGCTGACTCACAAAGAATAACTGCATCAATTACGTTCCATGCAAAATAGCAAGAGAAATTTTTCAAATGAGGATTTGAGTGCCCTAAGTGCTCTCGATATCTGTGGCAAGATCAGATATGAAAGACACTCCCAGTAGAGTAAACCTAAAACATACCAAACAAAAAAAATTAATAAAATTGTGTAAACATTTTTGTGTTCTCTTCATTATATAAATGTCAATTAAAATATTTTCACGTGTTCTGTTTAAATGCTTTTGGTATTTTGATGTGTTGAAAATCTCAAATATACAAACATTATTCTGGTAATAAGAAATTATTACTTTGAGAAGCATAATATAAAGAAGCCATGGCCTAAAGGTTAGGGAAGCAGCTTTGGGACCAAAAGGTTGCTGGTTTGATTCCCTAGACCAGCAGGAATGGCTTTAGTGCTCTTGAGCGAGGCACCTAACCCTTTGCTACTCACAGATATGTAATATTGTATCATTTTCCTCAATAAATAAATGACCAAGTGTAATATTTTTGTCTCATTTGTTTAACTGGGTTCTCTTTATCTACTTTTAGGACTTGTGTGAAAATCTGATGATGTTTTAGGTCATATTTATGCAGAAATATAGACAATTCTAAAGGGTTCACAAACTTTCAAGCACCACTGTAAGCTCTTGCTTGAGTGGAGAATAAACAGTGTGGTAATCATGTAACTTAAGCTAGTATCTCACTGGGCTGTGACAGCTTGCGACAAATTGCGAACGTCATTCGCGAGAGATTTTCAAAAGTGTCTTGAAACATTCGCGGGGCTTCTCAATTTCCTTGCATGAGTCGCAAAGTGGGCGGCACGGTGGTGTAGTGGTTAGCGCTGTCGCCTCACAGCAAGAAGGTCCGGGTTCGAGCCCCGTGGCCGGCGAGGGGCTTTCTGTGCGGAGTTTGCATGTTCTCTCCGTGTCCGCGTGGGTTTCCTCCGGGTGCTCCGGTTTCCCCCACAGTCCAAAGACATGCAGGTTAGGTTAACTGGTGACTCTAAATTGACCGTAGGTGTGAATGTGAGTGTGAATGGTTGTCTGTGTCTATGTGTCAGCCCTGTGATGACCTGGCGACTTGTCCAGGGTGTACCCCGCCTTTCGCCTGTAGTCAGCTGGGATAGGCTCCAGCTTGCCTGCGACCCTGTAGAACAGGATAAAGCGGCTAGAGATAATGAGATGAGATGAATGAGTCGCAAAGTGTCGCTCCTTCGTCGCTGAAATTTTGAACATGTTCAAAAAATTCGCGCGACAAAATTTCTCTCAAAATAGCTGCAAATGCGTCGCTGGTGTCGCAAAGCCGTCGCGAACCCTTCTCAAGTCAGTTTCCGTGAGGCTTCCTCTACTTCCCTGCCTGCTGAGGGAAACCCAGGCTGCGACAGCCTGCGACTAGTTGGAGACACAACAATTGCAGTAAAATATGTGAATATCAATTCAGTGTGATTCCAAGTGAAAATTGTTGCTAATTTGCATATTTTATCACAATTGTTGTGTCTCCAACTAGTTGCGGGCTGTCGCAGCCCAGTGAGATACTACCCTAAGAGAGCACTAGATAGCTAACAAAAACAATTGTTTTAAAAGTTTTATTTTACTCGTAACAAAATAACAGCTCTCCTTTTATAAAACGTAATTTATTTTCATGAACTACCAATTAGCATGCTAATCTTAAAGTGTACGGTACGTAATGCCTTGGGCGGCACGGTGGTGTAGTGGTTAGCGCTGTCGCCTCACAGCAAGAAGGTCCGGGTTCGAGCCCCGTGGCCGGCGAGGGCCTTTCTGTGTGGAGTTTGCATGTTCTCCCCGTGTCCGCGTGGGTTTCCTCCGGGTGCTCCGGTTTCCCCCACAGTCCAAAGACATGCAGGTTAGGTTAACTGGTGATTCTAAATTGGCCGTAGGTGTGAATGGTTGTCTGTGTCTATGTGTCAGCCCTGTGATGACCTGGCGACTTGTCCAGGGTGTACCCCGCCTTTCGCCCGTAGTCAGCTGGGCTAGGCTCCAGCTTGCCTGCGACCCTGTAGAAGGATAAAGCGGCTAGAGATAATGAGATGAGACGTAATGCCTTATTGTAATGCTTTAAAATGAATATATATTATTAGTAACAACCAAAATTAATGAATAAAGCAGGGGGGAAAATAATATTAATTAGTTATTTTATCATCAAGCACAAAACTATCGATAAATCACGGCTTCCAGATCCCGCAAGAAGGCAGCCTTGCCTCAGGGCTAATCTCGCATGACGTCATGCGTGGAACCCCGGTTACATGGGTCATTTCGGCTCATCTTGTTTACTCACTGAAATTGGATATCGTTGTTGGAATCTTATAAAAATAACGATGGGAAAGTGCTGCGTTGTGTTTGGATGTTCAAATCCATATACAACACGACATTCAGTTCACGAATTTCCGAAAAATGACACTAATCTAAAGTGACAGTGGGTGAGGTTTGTGCAAATGAAGCGGGCAGATTTCGTGTCACCTACTAATAATAAATCTGATTCATCAAGCGTTCATCACCACCAGAACAACCACATGGGAATTACTGGAGCAAAAAGAAACCCATTGATTTAATAAATGACATTTGATCTGACATTTGGACAGTTCATCGATTCCCCAATTATCACACACACACACACACGCACACACAGTGCACCAGACGCAGGATTATGAGCAACATTTACACGCTTGCGACATCCGATCTTATCATATCTGATGCACTTTAACAGGAAGAAAAACGTGCACGCGCAATCATCTCATCTCATTATCTCTAGCCGCTTTATCCTTCTACAGGGTCGCAGGCAAGCTGGAGCCTATCCCAGCTGACTACGGGCGAAAGGCGGGGTACACCCTGGACAAGTCGCCAGGTCATCACAGGGCTGATACACAGACACAGACAACCATTCACACTCACATTCACACCTACGGTCAATTTAGAGTCACCAGTTAACCTAACCTGCATGTCTTTGGACTGTGGGGGAAACCGGAGCACCCAGAGGAAACCCACGCGGACACGGGGAGAACATGCAAACTCCGCACAGAAAGGCCCTCGCCGGCCACGGGGCTCGAACCCAGGCCTTCTTGCTGTGAGGCGACAGCGCTAACCACTACACCACTGTGCCGCCCCACGCAATCATCATCATCATTAATTATTAACTGAAATGTGTTAAATGCTCTCAGATTGGAATATTGCAAGACTCAATTTGCTTTTAGTTTTGTTCAGGAAAACATGAAGAAGGGTAACCACCACGTTCTGCACATCTCTCTCTCTCTCTCTCTCTCTCTCTCTCTCTCTCCATCTCTGCAGAGGAAGACTGTTGTGAACTGGCAGTTTCTCATCTTGGGGGCTTGAAAAGATAACCATTTACTCCGGAATGTCCTTGATAATCATCTGCCCCTTCATCCGACATACAAGATTCCCAATCACTAATCAGAATTCTCTCCAAAACGTGATTCCATATCGAGACTGGTCTAACTACTGCTGCGCACATGAACGAAATCGATACCTGAATTATTACACGTGTGACATCACACACCCCTTCGGGATCTTCCGGTTCAGTCTCGGCAGATTCCGTGAAAATTGGCTGATTTTATTGATTTTCCATCAATTTATGGTCTTTTGGATCAGCTATGGTTCGAAAACACATGGCCAGTCAACATAATGATTGTTGCTTTGTACAAGGAAAAAAGTGTGGTTTAGGGGCGTTATATACACTTTAACGCCGAACACTGGGTAATATTGTTAACTACCTCACCAATCACTAACATAACTACATTAACCAGTTATAACCTGATGCTAGTTCAATAACTACTTGTAAACTTGCCTAGCTAATATCTATCTAGCTAATGTTAACCTCGAACTAGCTTATGCCACACTCACAACCCACCGTGTTTTGGACACGCACGGGTAGCAGGGTTTGGTAGCTCGCAGCTGTGCTGCAGGGTTGCGGTGAACCCGGGGGAAAGTGTGGAGGAGGAGTACGGGCAAAGTATTTGTCAAGTACAGGTTGCACGCCTGACTTCGTCGAGGCGTGGGAAAAATTGCGCCATTAGCCTGTGGAAAACCCATGTCTGATGCACGTGTTCAGTGAGTGTGGAGTGCGTGTGAATTGCATTTTACCAGTTTCCTGCACTAGGAGTATGGGCCGCACTTGTGAAGCATGTGTGATGCATGTGATTAGCATGTGACAATCACTCATGACTTGCGTGTGACGCAAGCCAGGACTGGGTATAAAACCAGCATGTCTGCAGCATTCTGCATCTGTCTTTCGGCTGAAGAACAATATCGCTTCGTGCTGCTCCTCAGCGTCTATCATCTGCCTATAAGGGTCCAACTCCCTCAGTTGTTGCGGCGGTATGGCGACAGCCATTTTCTTCCCTTCTACAATGCTACATGTTACATGATCGGTTCCTTGGTTCCTCCCCAATATATATATATACCCAGAGTCTTGCCCCTCATGTCGTGTGCGGGTCGCGTGCGCTGCGTGCACGCCACACATGGGGTAGAAAGTGAGATGTACTTCTGTCTTGGGGGCCGCACAAATAGCAAGTGTGGATACTTGTGTAGTACTTCTGAGGCACGTCACTCGTACAAGGACCGTGCATCACTTGTGCGTCTTACTGTCATCGCAAAGCCCCTACTAGCTGTGCTGCTGACTTGGTTCAGACGTACAAAAGGAGTACAGGTCCCATACGTAGTGTATGCGTCCTTGATTTTTCGCAAGACCTGTAGAATTTGCTTGTGCAGGACCAAAAGTCTCTACGGCCAGTCTGCGACCTTCTACGGTGCTGAACACACGCAAGTGTCGCGCAAGTCTCAAGCACAGTTTTGCCAAATTTTTTACCGTAGACCGCCCGTAGTAGCACGTACGGAGGGTTGTGAGTGAGGCTTTACTGTTATCGCAAAGCCCCTACTAGCCGTGCTGCTGACTTGGTTCAGGCGTACAAAAGGAATGCGGGTCCCGTACGTACTGTAGCGTATGCGTTCTTGATTTGTCGCAAGACCTGTAGAATTTGCATGTGCAGGACCAAAAGTCTCCACGGCCAGTCTGCGACCTTCTACGGCGCTGAACACGCGCAAGTGTCGCGCAAGTCTCAAGCACTGTTTCGCCAAATTTTTTACCGTAGACCGTCCGTACTGTGGTGTAGTGGTTAGCGCTGTCGCCTCACAGCAAGAAGGTCCGGGTTCGAGCCCTGTGGCCGGCAAGGGCCTTTCTGTGCGGAGTTTGCATGTTCTCCCCGTGTCCGCGTGGGTTTCCTCCGGGTGCTCCGGTTTCCCCCACAGTCCAAAGACATGCAGGTTAGGTTAACTGGTGACTCTAAATTGACCGTAGGTGTGAATGTGAGTGTGAATGGTTGTCTGTGTCTATGTGTCAGCCCTGTGATGACCTGGCGACTTGTCCAGGGTGTACCCCGCCTTTCGCCCGTAGTCAGCTGGGATAGGCTCCAGCTTGCCTGCGACCCTGTAGAACAGGATAAAGCGGCTAGAGATAATGAGATGAGATGAGACCGCCCGTACTAGCACGTACGGAGGGTTGTGAGTGAGCCTTTAGCTAGCTAGCATTGGTTAGAAACTAACAAACTATACCTTATCTCTGTCTCACACACACACACTTTGATTAGCAGCAAAATGGCTGGTAAATTAACTAAATCTCCTGTTAGTGTTAACTTCTCCCCTGACTTGACGAATAACAGTGTTTCAAGCCATAACTCTAAAGCTAGCTAACTAATACTGTTTTCCAGCTGAGCTAATGTTAGCTTGCGAACTCGTCATAATTATGTAAGCAACTATAGGAATATAGCATACCTTTTATTAAAGATATTAAAGTGCAATTAAAAATGCTAACTGAAATGTTGACCATCGTCAAATAATTTCCACACATCCTTCTTTCTTCCGTGTTAAAACTCACACAACCACAAGCTTCTCCATAATATACGGCTTTACTGAGCATAAAGCTTTGTGTTCAGGGCTGCAGCTAGAGATCACCTCACACAGCCAAACCACCACCACCACCACCACAGTCCCACAGACAGAGAAAATGAATGAAGGGGGGGAAAACATGCTAATGAGAACCACAAGGGAACAAATACAGGAGAGAGAGAGCGAGAGAGAATGAGTATGAGTGGTTAGTTGAGACACTGAGGTATTTTAATAGCAGTAATTTAACAGTTATTCAGTGGCAACATATCACTCTGTCCCCATAGTGAGGCTATATTTAGGGCCACATTCGTCTTAGCTCGTCTTTTACAAACTCTCTCTCTCTCTCTCTCTCTCTCTCTCTCTGCTCTTTCCAGTGACATGCGAGAAATGCGGCATCTGGAACATGGATGCCTTAAGATGCAAACGCTTTGCATTCTGCATTCTGGGATACCAGAAGTGCCCCGGCTTGGAACCCTGAAAGAGCAGGAGCATACATACATGCGTGCGCACACACACACACACACACACACACACACACGTATGCATGCATATACACAACTAATTCCATGGACACACTGCATGATTTTAGCACTGATGTACTGAGTGTGAAAGTGACCCCTTGAAGATCCCAGCTAAGTTACAGAATCTAGGTTCTGTAGGTAAAGATTAGCGAGTGCAGCGACAGACTGTCAGTGTAACAAGAGTCTTAATACCTTATTTTAATGAATACTTTACTTTAAAAAGGCACAGCAGCTAACTACACAGGTAGCTAGGTAGACAGAGCTATTGTGTGGACCTAAAGAACAAGTGCTAGGTATATGTTAGCAAGCTACATGTATACATATATGTTATTTACCAGCTGGGAGGTCCGTATCGTGAAATACCGTGACCAAGGTCTTGGAAGTACTGGCCGGGGCCCTCTGCGCCGGGGTCAGTATTCAAGGCCGAGGTCACGGTATTTCACCATACGGATCGACCTTAAGCTGGTAAATAATATATTTATTTTTTTCTTTACCAAATTCTAACAGAAAACGAGAGCGCCCGAAAGGGAAAACCGAACCGAGACGCCATTTTGAATCCTCATTCACAGCTGCAATGCAAATGGCTTCCTCCTCGGTATACAAGTGCACTTCCATGGCAGGAAAAAAACTACATTTTGCCGCCTATGTAGTCCCCTATTTATACAAATAGGAGTCATTCAGATTTCAGCCATGTTTTTGCTCGGCGTTAGCAAGTTACAGGTTTTTAGCTTTCTCCTGAAATGTTTTCTCTTATTTCTTCTTCCTCAGGGTAGTAAAACTCGCTTTCGCTGTGAACACTGTCGTTATTGCTATCCATGCTGTAAAATTAATGCTATTCTCCTGAGAAATGCTGGCAAAAATTTATAAGATTTTTGATAATCTTAGAAATAAATCTTATAAAAAAAAGATAAATGTTGACAAAAAAATTCTTCTGTTTGTTGTTGTTGTGAACAAGCGAGTCGCCAGAGGTCCGTAACCGGGGTCCGTACCATAGGATACGGACCCGCTCGCCAGCCAATCAGAGCACAGGATTTGGACCGCGAAAAAAATAAAATACCTTATTACTTCCACCAGCTTTGTTGGAGGAGGTTATGTTTTCACCTCTGATTGTTTGCCTGTTCCCAACGTAATTCAACAAGTAGTGAACGGATATTGATGAAATTTTGAGGAAAGGTGCGCCATGGGCCAAGGAAAAAGTGATTAGATTTTGATGCAAATCCAGAGGTAGGCACTGCTAATTTTTGGTGCTGTTTGGTTCTTAGCTATGTATGCTAGCTAAAGTAGTGTTAACACTTACAGTATTGTTTCCCAGCTCTTGTGCTATTTCTATGTCACAGATCTGAGGACATCCGGTCCCTGTACGAACGGAGCAGGAGTCTGGTTCGCATTGCCGGCAGTAAGTCAGACCTGTTCCCAGTGCATGTTGGACTCCGTCAGGGCTGCCCTTTGTCACCGGTTCTGTTCATAATTTTTATGGACAGAATTTCTAGGCGCAGCCAGGGGCCGGAAGGAATCCTGTTTGGGAACCACAGGATTTCATCTCTGCTTTTTGCGGATGATGTTGTCCTGTTGGCTTCTTCAAACCAGGACCTTCAGCATGCACTGGGGCGGTTTGCAGTCGAGTGTGAAGCGGCTGGGATGAGAATCAGCACCTCCAAGTCCGAGGCCATGGTTCTCGACCGGAAAAGGGTGGCTTGCCCTCTCCAGGTTGGTGGAGAAGTCCTGCCTCAAGTGGAGGAGTTTAAGTATCTCGGGATCTTGTTCACGAGTGAGGGAAGGATGGAGCGTGAGATCAACAGGCGGATCGGTGCAGCCTCCGCAGTGATGCGGTCGCTTTACCGGTCCGTCGTGGTGAAGAAGGAGCTGAGCCAAAAGGCGAAGCTCTCAATTTACCGGTCGATCTACGTTCCGACTCTCACCTATGGTCATGAGCTTTGGGTAATGACAGAAAGAACAAGATCGCGGATACAAGCGGCTGAAATGAGTTTCCTTCGCAGGGTGGCTGGGCGCTCCCTTAGAGATAGGGTGAGAAGCACAGTCACTCGGGAGGAGCTCGGAGTAGAGCCGCTGCTCCTCCACATCGAGAGGAACCAGCTGAGGTGGCTCGGGCATCTTTTTCGGATGCCTCCTGGACGCCTCCCTGGGGAGGTGTTCCAGGCATGTCCCCCCGGGAGGAGGCCCCGGGGAAGACCCAGGACACGCTGGAGGGACTATGTCTCTCGGCTGGCCTGGGAACGCCTCGGTGTTCTTCCCGAGGAGCTGGCCGAGGTGTCTGGGGAAAGGGAAGTTTGGGCTTCCATGCTTAGACTGCTGCCTCCGCGACCCGGTCCTGGATAAGCGGAAGAAGACGAGACGAGACGAGATCTGAGGACAATTCATACAGTGTTTTCGATGTTTTTCGTCCATGTCATAGGTTTGGCATTGTTCAATGCTGCATTGCTGTTAGCATGTCTAATGCAGGCGATTTCCTCTTGTTAATTATGACTACAGTGGTGCTTGAAAGTTTGTGAACCCTTTCGAATTGTCTATATTTCTGCATAAATATGACCTAAAACATCATCAGATTTTCACACAAGTCTTAAAAGTAGATAAAGAGAACCCAGTTAAACAAATGAGACAAAAATATTATACTTGGCCATTTATTTATTGAGGAAAATGATCCAATGTTACATATCCGTGAGTGGCAAAAGTATGTGAACCTTTGCTTTCAGTATCTGTCGTGACCCCCTTGTGCAGCAATAACTGCAACTAAACGCTTCCGGTAACTGTTGATCAGTCCTGCACACTGGCTTGGAGGAATTTTAGCCCATTCTTCCATACAGAACAGCTTCAACTCTGGGATGTTGGTGGGTTTCCTCACATGAACTGCTCGCTTCAGGTCCTTCCACAACATTTCGACTGGATTAAGGTCAGGACTTTGACTTGGCCATTCCAAAGCATTAACTTTATTCTTCTTTAACCATTCTTTGGTAGAACGACTTGTGTGCTTAGGGTCATTGTCTTGCTGCATGACCCACCTTCTCTTGAGATTCAGTTCATGGACAGATGTCCTGACATTTTCCTTTAGAATTCGCTGGTATAATTCAGAATTCATTGTTCCATCAATGATGGCAAGCCGTCCTGGCCCAGATGCCCAAACCATGATACTACCACCACCATGTTTCACAGATGGGATAAGGTTCTTATGCTGGAATGCAGTGTTTTCCTTTCTCCAAACATAACACTTCTCATTTAAACCAAAAAGTTCTATTTTGGTCTCATCCATCCACAAAACATTTTTCCAATAGCCTTCTGGCTTGTCCACATGATCTTTAGCAAACTGCAGATGAGCAGCAATATTCTTTTTGGAGAGCAGTGGCTTTCTCCTTGCAACCCTGCCATGCACACCATTGTTGTTCAGTGTTCTCCTGATGGTGGACTCATGAACATTAACATTAGCCAATGTGAGCGAGGCCTTCAGTTGCTTAGAAGTTACCCTGGGGTCCTTTGTGACCTCGCTGACTATTACACGCCTTGCTCTTGGAGTGATCTTTGTTGGTCGACCACTCCTGGGGAGGGTAACAATGGTTTTGAATTTCCTCCATTTGTACACAATCTGTCTGACTGTGGATTGGTGGAGTCCAAACTCTTTAGAGATGGTTTTGTAACCTTTTCCAGCCTCATGAGCATCAACAACGCTTTTTCTGAGGTCCTCAGAAATCTCCTTTGTTCATGCCATGATACACTTCCACAAACGTGTGTTGTGAAGATCAGACATTGATAGATCCCTGTTCTTTAAATAAAACAGGGTGCCACTCACACCTGATTGTCATCCCATTGATTGAAAACACCTGACTCTCATTTCACCTTCAAATTAACTGCTAATCCTAGAGGTTCACATACTTTTGCCACTCACAGATATGTAATACTGGATCATTTTCCTCAATAAATAAATGACCAAATATAATATTTTTGTCTCATTTGTTTAACTGGGTTCTCTTTATCTACTTTTAGGACTTGTGTGAAAATCTGATGATGTTTTAGGTCATATTTATGCAGAAATATCAAACATTCTAAAGGGTTCACAAACTTTCAAGCACCACTGTAAGTACTACTCCTATAATCTCATATCAGAACTCAACCTGCGTTCACATACAATAAGGGTTGGTGTGATGCAACAAAATGGCAAAGAGATTTTCTATGAGTGCGACATTGCAAGGAGGCAGCGCAACTGTTTGAAATGCCATGTGGGAGTGGCGAGTGACAAAAAAATGAGAAGCAAAAGTGATATGGTGCCTATCAAATGGAGGAAGAGATGGCGGTACACTTCCATTTTTCCTCTCTGAAACATTATCCATGTTTTTAGTTCCAGATACTTATTCCTGAACCAGGCAATAAGCTACGCCCGGAGTGTTTGCTTCAGGTAAAATGTCTGTTTTCATGAAGAGCCAAAATGCTACATTGATTTTGAATCGATAAACAATGATGTACTGAACATATGCAAAAATGATAAGCTACCTCCTGAATATTTGCTCATGTGGTAGCGGATACATATCTGATTAGTGATCAAATGATGTTTTGTATACATTCATGACATCCGCATGCCCATCCTGCCTGATGTTTTTAATGAAACCAGCTTTAGATAGGACCACCTTATCGCAATTTGACCAATGTCTCATCTCATCTCATTATCTCTAGCCGCTTTATCCTGTTCTACAGGGTCGCAGGCAAGCTGGAGCCTATCCCAGCTGACTACGGGCGAAAGGTGGGGTACACCCTGGACAAGTCGCCAGGTCATCACAGGGCTGACACATAGACACAGACAACCATTCACACTCACATTCACACCTACGGTCAATTTAGAGTCACCAGTTAACCTAACCTGCATGTCTTTGGACTGTGGGGGAAACCGGAGCACCTGGAGGAAACCCACGCGGACACGGGAAGAACATGCAAACTCCACACAGAAAGGCCCTCGCCGGCCACGGGGCTCGAACCTGGACCTTATTGCTGTGAGGCTACAGCGCTAACCACTACACCACCATGCCGCCAATTTGACCAATGTGAAGCAAAAAAAACCCCACCCTGCTGGTGTAAACGCACAGTTAAAACCTGCTGAACAAATGACAACAGCAGCAGTCACTTCATCTACATATGTAAAAGACAAGCTGGAAGTGACATCATTGACTTGTTGCTCGAAGTGAAAGCAGGCCCTTGATCAGCAAGACAACAGACAGGAAGCACTCTGAATTTTTATTCAAACGAACAAGACATACAGGCTTTGAGAGAAAGTCATTCACCAATTCCAAGCAATTTACTTTCTCCCTCTTATATACACACTCTCACACACAAACACACTGCTATTTCAGTCTGTGCAACACTGCAAACATAGTCGAGCTGTGTGGAAAGACACCCTGCCGTGACCGGAGTTCCAGATTTGTCACAGTGCGCTGGTCTAGGATCAGCTTTCGTTGCTGACATGTGACTTAATGCGTGTGGAAAAGACTGATGTCAGGTCAGCTGCAAAGAGCCACTTCAGAACTTTTAAACTTCTAAAGAGAAGAGCGGTGGTGCTGACAGGACAAATGATACATTTCACATTAGAGAGAGAGAGAGAGAGAGAGAGAGAGAGAGAGAGAGAGAGATCATTCAGTATTCCACCTTTGGTTGTTTATAGTGAACTGAATAAAGTCGGTATAATGCTTCACCAGCGTGTGTTTTTACACAGCGTGCTGGTGTTCCGCAACCAGACACGTCTGCGTCTAGAGTGACGTCAATAGAGGACATTACATGGTTGCGCGAATATATGAAGTTTATCTTCAAGTGGTGAACATATTCATGAGTGACTGATGCGAATGAGTGAAGATATTTTCAACACAAGAAGATACACTTCATATCTTCATGCCACTGTGTAATGTTCTTTATATTATATGGACACATCCACAAAAAAATACGCAAGTTCATCTCATCTCATTTCATTATCTGTAGCCGCTTTATCCTTCTACAGGGCCACAGGCAAGCTGGAGCCTATCCCAGCTGACTACGGGCGAAAGGCGGGGTACACCCTGGACAAGTCGCCAGGTCATCACAGGGCTGACACATAGACACAGACAACCATTCACACTCACATTCACACCTACGGTCAATTTAGAGTCACCAGTTAACCTAACCTGCATGTCTTTGGACTGTGGGGGAAACCGGAGCACCCGGAGGAAACCCACACGGACACGGGGAGAACATGCAAACTCCGCACAGAAAGGCCCTCGCCAGCCACGGGGCTCGAACCCGGACCTTCTTGCTGTGACGCGACAGCGCTAACCACTACACCACCGTGCCGCCCAATACGCAAGTTAATCAAACAAATTTTAATTTTGAACCAGTTTGCCATTTTCACAACGCGCGTCTAGTCAGCAGGAAAACACTGGGAGTGACGTCATCAGAGTGAAATATCAGGAAATATGTCACTCAGATCCGCAATGTATTTCGTATGAAAAATGCAAGTTTTTCAACATGAGAAGACCAACGTCATATCTTCATGCCAACATGTGATGTTATTTTTATTATGCAGATGCATTCACAAACAAGAAGTACACAAATTTATCAAAACAATTCATCGAGCTCCTCACGAGATTAATATCACAGTTTTGGATCTCCATACCCCAGATGTAGCTTGTATGAAAAATACGAGTGGTGTATTTCCCAGTAAAACACTCGTGTCCATATAATGTAACACATTACGCATCAGGAATATGAATACGCTGAACATAGAGATGTTGCTTTCAAAGCAATAACAGTGGTTGAACTGGGTGTTGAGGTACTTTTGTTAGCTGAGTACATTGATACCAGTCTTCAAACACAAGCAAAGTTGCTGTGCGATCAGAAATATGTTGGAGGAGAAAGTGAAGAGAAGTAGGAAGCGATTCAAGGCAGAAAGGCGCGTGGACCGTTGACGCCATAGACGGAGATGTTTGAATTCAACCGTGTCAGAAAGAAGAATGTCGAAAAGAAATGTCAAGGTCAAAAACATCACACCCCTGTCCTGCCGTGCCGGCAGTCCCTTTTACACAGACGTCCTTTGTTACTATCAGTTGTTCCGGCTCAGAGGCGGAACAACACATACCCTTTTTTCTGCATTCGGACGTTTTATACAAAATGTGAACTGGAATAAAGGCGCAAGATTCCTGCCTTGAACAGGCTGTGTAAAAGGGACGAGTGAGAGAGAGAGGGAGGAAAGAAGTAAAAAATATCCACGTGGAGAGAGATGGTTGCAGCAAAACACACAGTTCTCACTTACAATATATGCACTAATGTCAGTATACAGTGCTGTCAAATTTATTTAAAAATTCATTTGAGTTTTATTGACTTGGAAGGCTTGTATTTGAGCTCATTTGAATATTAATATGTGTGTAATGTTACAGGAAAAAAATAATCATGACAGGCAAGGGAGAAAAAATAAAAACCTCTCGGCACCTCCTACACATGTGTGGGTCCCTAGAGAGCACTTCATGAAGTTTTATCTACCCTAAAGGCATCCCAGAAGGCAAATTCACTACAGTTTTTCTCATCAAAGGGGCACCGGGGTCCACCAGTGGGCAGCGATATCCACTTTATTCTAAACTGTAATCTACTTTACTCATTTACATTCATTTGCCAATAGTAACATTTACTTGCCGCCATCATGAAAATAAAGTATAAGAAAGAACATTTCAGAAAATAAAGTAATAGGCTTAATAATAATAATAATAATGGGGCGGCACGGTGGTGTAGTGGTTAGCGCTGTTGCCTCACAGCAAGAAGGTCCGGGTTCGAGCCCCGTGGCCGGCGAGGGCCTTTCTGTGCGGAGTTTGCATGTTCTCCCCGTGTCTGCGTGGGTTTCCTCCGGGTGCTCCGGTTTCCCCCACAGTCCAAAGACATGCAGGTTAGGTTAACTGGTGACTCTAAATTGACCGTAGGTGTGAATGAGAGTGTGAATGGTTGTCTGTGTCTATGTGTCAGCCCTGTGATGACCTGGCGACTTGTCCAGGGTGTACCCCGCCTTTCGCCCATAGTCAGCTGGGATAGGCTCCAGCTTGCCTGCGACCCTGTAGAAGGATAAAGCGGCTAGAGATAATGAGATGAGATGAGAGACTTCCAATTTTATTAGTGTTTTAAAAATAGAACAATTAATGTATTTAGGGCCACATGGCCCTAAATTCTCCGCTATTTTTTCCTGCTTCACCATGACCCAATTCAAGATACTATGCCATGCATGATGTGGTGGGCTTTCCCCGTTCGCGCAAGGCATTGTGGGATACAAATTTGAAACAGGACAGAAAAATGGAGGATGTGAGTGTGCGAATGAAACGTGAAAAACCGACTACTGTAACAGAAAGCGAGAAGAAAAGACGTTATGTTGCGAAGGAAAGGAAACGCAGGAACAAACTAATAAATATCGGCGGTCAGCGAGCACCTCGGTGTGATCAGCTGTTCGTTTAGCGACAGAATGATGTAACTGTCAAGGTAAACCTATAGATGGCAGTAATGCAACACTGTGGATGCCAGCTGCCGTAAAACCCAAAAGAAGAAGAAGAAGGTAAACCTGCGCATGCGTACATGGACTTCCTCTGTCTGCTTGTCTGCGCGAAGCGAGCGATTTCATGCACATTATTTGCTTTAATCCCCTCAAATTAAATAACTTCCCAGCCACAGAATGGCCTGATATTTTGTGAGATATTACAGAAATAAACATATATCACAATGACCAAATTTCAGAGGGAACTAAATTTCACCGATTTTATGAAATTAAAAGGCCGTCTAGCTTTAATCTGTTGCATGCGCCCCATGCTTGACCCTTTCTTTATATAAAGTCCTTTTTACTGTCAGCAACAAAAGATCCAAGATATTTAAAGTCGTCCGCCTCTTTTATAACAGAACCATCTCCGTCTTCTTTATATAAGTAGAAATAAATTCTTTGTGTTCTTATATAATAATAATACAGCCTAATATACTTCATATACTATAACAGACCTTAAAGGACTAAAATGATAATGTTACATCAACATATAAACATTACCTTGTGGATTTTGGGCTTTGAACACGTACATAGATAAATAAAGACTGGAACAGTAATTTGATACACAGTAAGAAGAGAACCCGAGGAGAAGAGTTGTCACTTCTCCATATTATTACTGCCTAATGATTTAAAATATGCGGAGCATGAATTTTAATTTATAACATGCTGACAGCTTATAAAGATGAAAAAAAAGGTTGAAAAACATGATAGAGACTTCACTCAGTTGGTATTCCGGTCACATTTTTGAAGACATGTGTGTCTACGGGATATCTGCGTATCACCTGATTTATTAAGAGCTTTTACTACGCACAAACACACACACGTGCGCGCGTGCACTCACAGATGATTAATCTATAATTCAGCTACTAGAAAAAGAATCAGGAAAGTATGCTTAGGAAATAACTGATCTGGTCTGAGTTTCCCAAAAGCATCGCAGCACAAAGATCATCATTAAATGGGAGAGCGAGCAGCACAATGAATGCTCTCTCTCTCCTAGTTAAAGCTAGACCGCCTTACAGATTTTTCAAGTCTAGATCATAAAAATAATTTTACTTGACATCCAATTATTTTTGTTTCGTGGACCGAAAGCTACTAAATTCGAATAGCAGACTTCCAATTTTATTAGTTTTTTTAAAATAGAACAATTAATGCGCTATTTTTTCCTGCTTCACTATGACGCAATACAAGATACCACGTCATGCATCACGTGGTGGGTGTTTCCCGTTCATGCAAGGCATTGTGGGATACAAATTTGAAACAGGAGAGGAAAATGGAGGATGCGAATGAAACGTGAAAGACCAATGACCGTAACGGAAAGCGAGAAGAAAAGATGTGATGTTGCGAAGGAAAGGAAACGCAGGACCAAACTAATAAATATCAGCCGTCAGCGAGCACCTCGGTGTGATCAGCTGTTCGTTTAGCGACAGAATGATGGAACTGTCAGTGCACGGTCAAGGTAAACCTGTAGATGGCAGTAATGCAACACTGTAGTTGCCAGCTGCTGTAAAACCCAAAAGAAGAATAAAAAGAAGCAGAAGAAGGTAAACCTGCACATGCGCACACGGACTTCCTCTGTCTGCTTGACTGCGCGAAGTGAGCGATTTCATGCACATTATTTGCTCGGGAGTCCCCTCAAATTAAATCACTTCCCAGCCACAGAATGGTCTGGTTTTTTTAGATATTACAGAAATAAACATATATCACAATGACCAAATTTCAGACAGAACTAAATTTCACCGATTTTATGAAATTGAACGGCCATCTAGCTTTAAGACACTCTTTGCGTTAAGAGGCTTTTGGGAAACCCACCCTGATTAGACCAAGGCAAATATGGATACGTTTACACATTTACCGTCCAAACTGTTGCTGTAACAGAATACATATCAAACAGATACTGTGCTGTAAACATAAACAAATGCAAATATGAATGAGGTAAACTGTTCATATTTTTATAGGAGATCTGGTTGAGAATAGAAGTGTAGAATAGAAGCATAGGGACCGGGATCTTGTACAACCCCGATTCCAAAAAAGTTGTGACAAAGTACAAATTGTAAATAAAAACGGAATGCAATGATGTGGAAGTTTCAAAATTCCATATTTTATTCGGAATAGAACATAGATGACATATCAAATGTTTAAACTGAGAAAATGTATCATTTAAAGAGAAAAATTAGGTGATTTTAAATTTCATGACAACAACACATCTCAAAAAAGTTGGGATAAGGCCATGTTTACCACTGTGAGACATCCCCTTTTCTCTTTACAACAGTCTGTAAACGTCTGGGGACTGACGAGACAAGTTGCTCAAGTTTAGGGATAGGAATGTTAACCCATTCTTGTCTAATGTAGGATTCTAGTTGCTCAACTGTCTTAGGTCTTTTTTGTCATATCTTCCGTTTTATGATGCGCCAAATGTTTTCTATGGGTGAAAGATCTGGACTGCAGGCTGGCCAGTTCAGTACCCGGACCCTTCTTCTACGCAGCCATGATGCTGTAATTGATGCAGGATGTGGTTTGGCATTGTCATGTTGGAAAATGCAAGGTCTTCCTTGAAAGAGACGTCGTCTGGATGGGAGCATATGTTGCTCTAGAACCTGGATATACCTTTCAGCATTGATGGTGTCTTTCCAGATGTGTAAGCTGCCCATGCCACACGCACTAATGCAACCCCATACCATCAGAGATGCAGGCTTCTGAACTGAGCGCTGATAACAACTCGGGTCGTCCTTCTGTTCTTTAGTCCAAATGACACGGCGTCCCTGATTTCCATAAAGAACTTCACATTTTGATTCGTCTGACCACAGAACAGTTTTCCACTTTGCCACAGTCCATTTTAAATGAGCCTTGGCCCAGAGAAGACGTCTGCGCTTCTGGATCATGTTTAGATACGGCTTCTTCTTTGAACTATAGAGTTTTAGCTGGCAACGGTGGATGGCACAGTGAATTGTGTTCACAGATAATGTTCTCTGGAAATATTCCTGAGCCCATTTTGTGATTTCCAATACAGAAGCATGCCTGTATGTGATGCAGTGCCGTCTAAGGGCCCGAAGATCACGGGCACCCAGTATGGTTTTCTGGCCTTGACCCTTACACACAGAGATTTTTCCAGATTCTCTGAATCTTTTGATGATATTATGCACTGTAGATGATGATATGTTCAAACTCTTTGCAATTTTACACTGTCGAACTCCTTTCTGATATTGCTCTGCTATTTGTCGGCGCAGAATTAGGGGGATTGGTGATCCTCTTCCCATCTTTACTTCTGAGAGCCGCTGCCACTCCAAGATGCTCTTTTTATACCCAGTCATGTTAATGACCTATTGCCAATTGACCTAATGAGTTGCAATTTGGTCCTCCTGCTGTTCCTTTTTTGTACCTTTAACTTTTCCAGCCTCTTA
The DNA here is from genome assembly GCF_027579695.1 of Neoarius graeffei. NCBI lineage: Eukaryota > Metazoa > Chordata > Actinopteri > Siluriformes > Ariidae > Neoarius > Neoarius graeffei. The sequence continues at coordinate 16,989,926 of NC_083596.1, read as the reverse complement.
TTGCCCCTGTCCCAACTTTTTTGAGATGTGTTGCTATCATGAAATTTCAAATGAGCCAATATTTGGCATGAAATTTCAAAATGTCTCACTTTCGACATTTGATATGTTGTCTATGTTCTATTGTGAATACAATATCAGTTTTTGAGATTTGTAAATTATTGCATTCCGTTTTTATTTACAATTTGTACTTTGTCCCAACTTTTTTGGAATCGGGGTTGTAAATTATTGAGTGGCCCAATAACTACACTGCAAAAAAAAGGAAGAGAAATGAAGTGTAAATATCATTGTAAGAATCAGAGCGGGCGGGTGGAGCACAGAAGCACGGCAGGCCAGAACTCAGTTCAAAAACTCTGTTTATTTGCAGCTTTTCAGCTGTTACTACTCTCCCAGCCACACACGCACGCACACACACACACAAGTCATCTGGTTGGGGAGAGAGCTCCCTTCCTCTGCTCTCTCTCTCCTTTTATAGGGTGCGGTCACTGGGGAAGACACACAAGCACAGGTTAACTAACCTCAGGTGCAGTGATTCTGCCACTTACCTTCCCTGACTCCGCCCTCCGTTCACAGACCGACGCTTGACCACGCCCCCGCTGCCACAATCATGAATATGGGTAAATTTATGTCATATTTCTTACTATAAGATGATTACAGATTTAATAGCGGACTTAAGAGACCGTACTTAAGAGAATACATCAACCTGACGTCCGTATGTACGTGTACCACCACAGGGAACCCGATCATAAGTACAAAGCAATGTATCTCATAAACACTTGACCACTGGACAATAAAATTTGTATCTTTATTTACACAAGATAGATGGGTTTTGATCCAGTGCTTATTTTTAATTTGCTTTTTAAAAAATAATGTGGGATTATGTACTAACACGTTTTATGGAAAATATTCATTACAGTTTCATATAAAACGAGCTAAAACAGTTTTATTAGTCCACTAGCTTGTTAGACAGTTGACAGTTTCTGTCATGTAAGAGTGACAGATGGATGTAAGCACAGGAAGAGTTTTATTGAACGCACACTAGCAAACAGATCCAAAACAGAAACAAAGGCAGATTTGAAAAACAGGCAGTGGTCGAGCGAGGCACAGACAGGATATCAGTGGTAATACAATACGCAAAGTACAAAAACACAACGGGGTCAAAACCAGAAAAGCGATATAAAATATAAGGCTTGGTAATGTCAGACACAGGATACAGAGTGTAAACTTCGTGAAGTCTGTGTGTTCCTGAGAATCCTTATATGCATGCGCTGTGATTGCACTCTAATCAGGAACAGGTGCATGGTAATTAGTCCTATTAGTGCTGCATGCGCGTGGACATGACCAATGTAACCAGACAACTGTTTGGCACATCAAGTTTGATATTCGATTGTAACTATATAGTAATGATGTAAAGTGAAAGTGCTGGTGCACTGCTGTCCACCAGGCACCCAGCAGAGTCACACCATAATAAATGCCATGGTGTTGTTTCTGGCACATACCATGCAGTGTCAAAGAAAGGAATAAATATGGATTTGTACTTTGTAATTTGTACTTTGTCCCAACTTTTTTGGAATCGGGGTTGTAGTAACGCAGCAAAAAAGTTCATGTGGGAGTGAGACGACACCAATCTGAAGGTTGCGGGGGGGAAAAAAGAAAGATCACACTGCTTGATTCATTTATTTACAGCAAATATTTATAACCTGCTTACAGTCCTGGCGTTTCTACCACCAGGACGTTTTGGTTTTTTTTTCCCCCTGAAGGTGTAGTGGTAGGGATTCAGATGTAATTAAGAAAAAAAAAACTTTTCAGATTTAAACCCCACTTACTGTCTTGTTTGAAGACTAAGTGTGTGAATGCAGTGCGTGTATGTTATGTTATCTTTGGTTCCCTGATTTCCCTTGAACACTGAGAATGAGCAAAGTCATTCTACTTAGCCATGATCTCTGTCCAAGGTGATAAAGGAAGGCTGACCTCTTGGGAAAGAGGAGGTCAGACAAGCTGTAATTGTGAAGACAAGCAAATGAAGGAGAGTCAAAGTTCAAGGGCATTGAAGTGGCACAGGGTCATATTTGCGATGATGAAAAGACATGCATATACACCCTCATGAAAAACACATTTTCTCTACGCTTTTTGCACCTACACTTCTTCCCTTTTGCCTTCATTCCTACACTAATTCCATCAATCACTCAGTTCACTCAGTCGCTCTTCACCTCCCGCAAAGCTGAACATCTCAATAAACACATATACGCACACAGGAAATATTTGCTTTTCTGATTTTCCCTCAAGAAAAGAAAAAAAAAGCGAGAGGACCTAGACCACACCTGAGTGGCATGCCGCATACCAGCCTCTTCGTTTTGTAAGCAAGTGGGGCCACAAAGCCAGGAATGTGGAGTCCCCATGGATAAAGGAACTTTGAAGCATGCGGTGTATTGTCCTCCAATCTGCAATGTTTAAAGCAGCCTTTATTTCTCCGAGAATAGACAAAGGAGTAGCTCGGAACACACAACGTGCCGCTAATGCTAAGTACACACTACACGACTTTCAAAATCCTTCGAGTCGCTTTACTGCTCATATTACACCACACTCTTTCTTCGTCTTGCCGTCGTAAGGCTGGCCTCACACAGCATAATCACGTACGGACAAGCTTTACATCGTTTGAATCACAACTTCTTTGTAAACGCGATTACCTTTTACGAAGAGATACGACTCAACCTGGTTAGGTACTTTAGTCAGCTATACTATACACTATTAGAAAGAAATCTATCACATCTAGCACCCTAAATAGATTTTCCAATAGTTTGAGGGAACCCTAAAGATTTTACCGTATGTAGATTCCTATAACAAATGAGTTTCACATTTCTGAAAAGGTTCCAAGTCGGATTTTTCCATAAAGAGAAGGTTAGTAGCAGAAACAACAATACTCATAGGATTTCAATCAGGATTGAAACGGACTAGGGAAAGGAATACGGCAGGATTTTTCAACCTAATCTCTACACCAGATCTGTAGATTGTGTGTGTGATTTGACACAAAGAAACATTTTGACACGTTTTCCTCTTCTGAGAAAAATAAAACAGATACAACGGCGTATCACTGCCACGCCAAAAAAAAAAGAAAAATGGATCAGTATCGCGTTATAACGAGATATTTTCACGTTACTACGACATCCAAACTTATCACATTATAACAAGAAACTCCTCTCTTTATAACAATATACTATTTATCATGTTAAAATATAACATATTCTATCCACATTCATTGGATATGAGCAATCGTGCGCTCTGATTGGCTACTCTACTACTAGGATATCAGCTCATATACCGTGAGTAGAGAAAAACAAAATGGCGGAGCGTGTTGCTGAATCAACCGAGGATGAAATAAAAACTCGACTCGAAAACAAAACTCCAAAAATACAAAAAAAAAAGCAACAAAATATGGAATAAAAGTATTTGGTGGTAAGAATGGATCTTTTTTTTTCCTGCTACTGTCATTTCGCCGGTTTGTTTACATTCTAAGCGGAAATTATTTTGTCGGACATTTTGTATGAAGTTTTTATTTTTCGAATTTGCAAAAAATAAATATAAAAATGCTCTGTTTCTCAAAATCCAGTGAATACGGATAAAATAAAACAGTTATTCCACTCAATCTCGTCGTACATGGCTTATAGGCAACTCGGCACTACGCGCCTCATCGGCTATCAGCTCATGTACGACTCGATTTTGTGGAATAACTGTTAATTGTTATACCAGGAAACGTTTCACATTATAAGGAGATATTATTACAGTATCACCCATTGTGCTGAATAACGGCAGAATCTCATCAAGTCTCAGCCAAAGCATTTAGTAGAACTTATTCAAATTGTATACATGAGCCATATTCCTCAGTTTATCCATTCTCCATACACCGCTTCCACATTCAAACATGAGTTTCACTTTATAGCCTAAAAATATCAACTATCTTGTTAGTTTTTTTTTCCGATAATTTATCATATTACAGCAAAATAAATAGTATGTTCTTATAACAAAAAAAGTTTCTCGATAATGATAAAATTGAATTTCATAATAATGTGAAAATATCTTGTTATAACAATGAACTTTCCTCGTTATAATGTAACACTGATCCATTTTTTTTCTTTCCGTAGCAGCAATAATGCGTCTGTTAACAGAAAACTAATTTATTCCAAAATCACTTCTAAAGGAACACTTAAAAAAATGGACATGTAGCCAAACTGATCTAATATTTCTTATTATAAGATTACGAAAAGACAAATACAATAGGATTATTAAATCCATTTTGAGACATTTTACTAATGTTCGGACCATCGTTCTATTTTTAAGTATTTATTTCTAGAGTGATGTTAAGCTTGAAATGTGTGAATGCATCTAAAATCAGGCTGAATAATATAATAACATAGATATGTAGACACTGCTTAAAAGCGGAGCTCCTGATGAGTGTATGAGCAAAATATTTGCAAGGGCAAAAAAATCAACCTGAATAGAATAATAATAATATAGCATATGAACCATCGAATTGTGTCGTGTCATGTATTTCACGTCAATAAATCGCTGCATTGTCTTGTGATAGTGATACTAATAATGAGATACGCATCGCAGTCATCACAGTTACAAATCCATATTTATTCCTTTCTTTGACACTGCATGGTATGTGCCAGAAACAACACCACGACATTTATTATGGTGTGACTCTGCTGGGTGCCTGGTGGACAGCAGTGCACCAGCACTTTCACTTTACATCATTACTATATAGTTACAATCGAATATCAAACTTGATGTGCCAAACAGTTGTCTGGTTACATTGGTCATGTCCACACGCATGCAGCACTAATAGGACTAATTACCATGCACCTGTTCCTGATTAGAGTGCAATCACAGCGCATGCATATAAGGATTCTAAGTAACACACAGACTTTGTGAAGTTTACACTCCGTATCCTGTGTCTGACATTACCAAGCCTTATATTTTATATCGCTTTTCTGGTTTTGACCCCGTTGTGTTTTTGTACTTTGCGTATTGTATTACCACTGATATCCTGTCTGTGCCTCGCTCGACCACTGCCTGTTTTTCAAATCTGCCTTTGTTTCTGTTTTGGATCTGTTTGCTAGCGTGCGTTCAATAAAACTCTTCCTGTGCTTACATCCGTCTGTCACTCTTACATGACAGAAACTGTCAACTGTCTAACAAGCTAGTGGACTAATAAAACTGTTTTAGCTCGTTTTATATGAAACTGTCGTGAATATTTTCCATAAAACGTGTTAGTACATAATCCCACATTATTTTTTAAAAAGCAAATTAAAAATAAGCACTGGATCAAAACCCATCTATCTTGTGTAAATAAAGATACAAATTTTATTGTCTAGTGGTCAAGTGTTTATGAGATACATTGCTTTGTACTTATGATCGGGTTCCCTGTGGTGGTACACGTACATACGGACGTCAGGTTGATGTATTCTCTTACGTACGGTTTCTTAAGTCCGCTATTAGATCTGTAATCATCTTATAGTAAGAAATATGACATAAATTTACCCATATTCATGATTGTGGCAGTGGGGGCGTGGTCAAGCGTCGGTCTGTGAACGGAGGGCGGAGTCAGGGAAGGTAAGTGGCAGAATCACTGCACCTGAGGTTAGTTAACCTGTGCTTGTGTGTCTTCCCCAGTGACCGCACCCTATAAAAGGAGAGAGCGAGCAGAGGAAGGGAGCTCTCTCCCCAACCAGATGACTTGTGTGTGTGTGTGTGTGTGTGTGTGTGTGTGTGTGTGTGTGTGTGTGTGTGTGTGTGCGCGTGCGTGCGTGCGTGGCTGGGAGAGTAGTAACAGCTGAAAAGCTGCAAATAAACAGTTTTTGAACTGAGTTCTGGCCTGCCGTGCTTCTGTGCTCCACCCGCCCGCTCTGATTCTTACAATGATGTTTACACTTCATTTCTCTTCCTTTTTTTTTTGCAGTGAAGTTTAATAGTAGTTATTGGGCCACTCAATAATTTACAACCCCGATTCCAAAAAAGTTGGGACAAAGTACAAATTGTAAATAAAAACGGAATGCAATAATTTACAAATCTCAAAAACTGATGTTGTATTCACAATAGAACATAGACAACATATCAAATGTCGAAAGTGAGACATTTTGAAATTTCATGCCAAATATTGGCTCATTTGAAATTTCATGACAGCAACACATCTCAAAAAAGTTGGGACAGGGGCAATAAGAGGCTGGAAAAGTTAAAGGTACAAAAAAGGAACAGCTGGAGGACCAAATTGCAACTCATTAGGTCAATTGGCAATAGGTCATTAACATGACTGGGTATAAAAAGAGCATCTTGGAGTGGCAGCGGCTCTCAGAAGTAAAGATGGGAAGAGGATCACCAATCCCCCTAATTCTGCGCCGACAAATAGTGGAGCAATATCAGAAAGGAGTTCGACAGTGTAAAACTGCAAAGAGTTTGAACATATCATCCACAGTGCATAATATCATCAAAAGATTCAGAGAATCTGGAAGAATCTCTGTGCGTAAGGGTCAAGGCCGGAAAACCATACTGGGTGCCCGTGATCTTCGGGCCCTTAGATGGCACTGCATCACATACAGGCATGCTTCTGTATTGGAAATCACAAAATGGGCTCAGGAATATTTCCAGAGAACATTATCTGTGAACACAATTCACCGTGCCATCCGCCGTTGCTAGCTAAAACTCTATAGTTCAAAGAAGAAGCCGTATCTAAACATGATCCAGAAGCGCAGACGTCTTCTCTGGGCCAAGGCTCATTTAACCCTTTGGTGACTGACCCCTTGAAAATGGTTCCTCCAGGAACGATGACGTTTCAGTTGTCAAGACAACGGAAAAACTAAAATACAAAAACAGAAAGATACGTCACAATGCTCTTGTGCACAAAACAAAATGCTCTTGTATTTTAGTTTTTCCGTTGTCTTGACAACTGAAATGTTTAAAAATGTTTAATGGTTCCTGGAGGAACCATTTTCAAGGGGTCAGTCACCAAAGGGTTAAAATGGACTGTGGCAAAGTGGAAAACTGTTCTGTGGTCAGACGAATCAAAATTTGAAGTTCTTTATGGAAATCAGGGACGCCGTGTCATTCGGACTAAAGAACAGAAGGACGACCCGAGTTGTTATCAGCACTCAGTTCAGAAGCCTGCATCTCTGATGGTATGGGGTTGCATTAGTGCGTGTGGCACGGGCAGCTTACACATCTGGAAAGACACCATCAATGCTGAAAGGTATATCCAGGTTCTAGAGCAACATATGCTCCCATCCAGACGACGTCTCTTTCAAGGAAGACCTTGCATTTTCCAACATGACAATGCCAAACCACATACTGCATCAATTACAGCATCATGGCTGCGTAGAAGAAGGGTCCGGGTACTGAACTGGCCAGCCTGCAGTCCAGATCTTTCACCCATAGAAAACATTTGGCGCATCATAAAACGGAAGATACGACAAAAAAGACCTAAGACAGGTGAGCAACTAGAATCCTACATTAGACAAGAATGGGTTAACATTCCTATCCCTAAACTTGAGCAACTTGTCTCCTCAGTCCCCAGACGTTTACAGACTGTTGTAAAGAGAAAAGGGGATGTCTCACAGTGGTAAACATAGCCTTGTCCCAACTTTTTTGAGATGTGTTGTTGTCATGAAATTTAAAATCACCT